>NW_019213892.1:57273-111011 GCF_002532875.2 Varroa jacobsoni
GACAAGCGTGATTATATATATATATATATATGTAGAAAATTATTTCTTTATTTAATCACGCTTGTCCCTGTATATAAAAAAATAGGTAGACTGTGCTTTCTTTACCGCCTATGTGCTAGCAGCTAAACGTTCAATGTGGGTGGTTGAAAAGCTCCATGCAAACTAACATATTTCACCGAATCGTTATTATAGGCAACAATATTTCTGGACTAATTTCTGTCTATCTAAAATTAATCCGTCCTTTTGGTAGAACTATTAATCGTAATCAGTCGTATGGTTTTGGTGGATTTCTTTTTTCCATTCTGAATCTATATAACTATACCACAATGTATACCACAATGAGAATCAAGAAAGCCGTTCAACTGCGTAACTATGCCTCTCAAAGCCACTGAAAAATGAAATTCACTTACCCCAGGAGCACCTCGTCATTGCTTGTCTAAGACAGTTGCATCTTTCCACATACCAAGTTGAGTTTGTTAGCCACTACATAACAAGCCACTACATAAACATAAAATCAATATAGCTTAAACCGACATATACACAATCCTTTGAAGAGTTTTTAAAGATCGATTAACGTACAATGCATTGAAAGGCGGATTTGAAAACCCTTTTATTGATTGACTCATGGAGGTACAAAAGACGACCAATTGTGTTAGATGTTAATATATTATTTTGCAATGCTTGAATAATTGAAATCATCAGAGAATTTAGAATCAAATATCAACAAACGAGAACTTGATGATGACTCATGTTTTTTACTGAAATTTTACTAAACTACAAAACAGACAGTGAATTGGATGGGCAGCGTTGTGCTTGCGTTTTATTGTGATTAAATATATTCTATTGTATTTTAACCCCTCGGTCTGTTTCTATCGTGTACAGCCTATTTTAAATAAATAATCCAGCGTTCTCAAGGAACAAATCCCGGCGGATGAACACTCTTCCTACGTAATGTAATCAGTCAAGTTTTCGTAATTTTAGGAGATAATGTTAGAAAACAATCTTCGAATAAAAGTTAAACTTATTCCGTACCAAGTCCAACTCAACTTTACTTAAGACCGGTATCTTTATAAACAACAATTTTCTTTCACTGCCTATTGTTAGTGCTTTTGGATTATGGATTCATCCTGAACATTTGCAGATGAACGCTTTAATTATTTTTTAATTATTTTTAGAATATTAGATATATTTTCTTTTTTCACAAGCACTTTGTAATCGTCATGAGCAGGTAAAATTCGTTTGTCTCTCACAAGAATGAAACGCACAGTAATTTACAAAGACAGATGTTTTAATACATTTGTCAACATACTTCTGATCTGATGCTTAGGTAAATTTCTACACAACGTGTGTTTATCTTTTAGCATTATAATTTTATTATTGTCATTATTATTATTATAAAATTATTTACAGTAAAATTTAAGATTTCAAAAAATGTGTCACATTTTAGTAATATAATGACAACAAGTTTTTGCGTGCTGCTGCAGGCTCTCTGCTGTCTTGATGTTAAAAACGACACGAACGATAGTCGACATACCTGCCAGTATCTTTATTATGAAGGTAATTAATTTATCATACTTTTTGAACACACATATACACCAGGTAGAAACATTTTTTTACATCTAATTAAAGCTTTTTGTCACTTGCAATAAGTGGCCCATGGTGAATTTATGGGTCTTACTACTTGTATTTCACCAGTTGTTTAGTAGAAGACTATCAACCTGTCAATTACATTAATAGGAGCGTAGCCTATTTACCATCTAATAATAACTGTTTTAGGACTCATAATAGTCTTTAATAAAAAAATGAAAGGCTTTTCGCTGTGAACGCCATATTAAGAAGAAGTTTGCTGTCAGTGAGGGTAACCCGTTGGCACCCCGTTACTTACCCTGTGGGCCATCTCATATGTTCGCTATTTCAGTAGTTTCTTCGTTGAAAATTGAATAAAAAAGCTGGCATAACATACCTGAAGAACAACCAGTGAAAATAAATCCTCACGACTTGATAAGAATATTGTTTATGAAAATGTGATAAGTAGCGTAGACATTTCCTCATATTTAGAGAGACTTTCTGACCGTTTCTGTATATACTACGTTTTGAGAAAAGATTTTTTTTATTGTGCTTTGTCGCCTCTGTATTTTGACACGGACAGAAATTGGAACACAAATCTCACTTAGGTAATAACCACTATAGCATCGTTGTATGAATTATGAAGGTTATCTCGACGACTATGAAAGATGGAGGACAAGACAGCTATTGATGAAAAATTATTCCCTACTCCATAGGTCGACTAATAAGTTTAGTGTCTTATCATTAAAAACTATAGAAATAAATATTTAGGAAGCGAAAAGCATTAAAAGATATATGGAAAAGCTGTGAGGTTTTTTCAATTAAATTGATCCAAAAAAAATAGCATACACTTGACTCTGACACAAAAACCTATATTTTAAGTACCGCCGGTCGTTTCTGCCTAGATGCCTGTTACGATAATCTCATACTCGTTTTTTTATAATTTTATTAAATGTATGTATATGTATAAATACTGCACATAGATTTTAGCTTGGGCTTCGACTAAAACGTCTAAACTGTAGCCATCCTGCACGACGCTGTTGTATATGCTATGAGACTGATCTCCAAGTGTCGGTCGAGATGTCGCGAGTGGGTTGTGTCAACGGAGGCAATGTGTGAAAATGTTACCAAGAAAAGGAAGGCAAGCAGAAAAGGACCCTGGCTTTCCTGGGGTTCTGAACGGTGCAAGAACCTTGAAATAAAGAATCGCTATTTGGTTCTTGTACATCGCTTTCATCGACTGTAGTGCGCCGATCCGGCGCCGGCCGTGAACGCTGTTCGAATTCCAAACAACATGCAAGCGGGCTTCTCTCTCTGGACCGATAGCGAAAGCCACTGAAGTTGTACAGACTCATATTGCAATTGGTCCTCTTGAGACGAAGATTTGTACTTAATATCACTGACATTTCGCCGAAGTTGGTGTCACATCTTCCCACTCTGTTACCGACATCATTGCGTCGCAGCAATGTGGAACACTTTAGTCACGAATACTACCGATCTGTGGGCGCTGACCTTTCTCTAGTGGCCGAAACTGCGGCAGAAGCCTAAAAATTAGTCCATCTTAGTTTTTGGAGGTAGTATAGTCCGGGTGGTGCGTAAGCGTCCGACACTGGTCTGTATCCGGTAATGCACAAAATAAAAGAGAGATAAGAAACAAAATAACTTGACTTTTCTAAACAGCGAAATGCCTTGTTTAAGCAGCCTCATGTCAATACATGTGAAAATAGAAGAAAACGCTTATGCATTTATATGAGCTTTCCTAATATGTGTGAAGCACAGGTGAGATATACTATTTACCTGTTATCCATCATAGAAGAACCCTTGCATGGCGAAGGGTTCTACGAGAACAGCAGCTAATCGCGGGTCAGTCTTAAGCTTTAATGAAAAAGAAACAAATACACCTATTGGAACTCAATCTAGTTTATACTTTTTTGCCGAATTTGTATGAATAATATATACTTTTTTAATTCAGTTCTCCCATAATAAGTTGCCCATTAATAAATTTAAGTCCTATTAATACATCATTATTATAAGTCCTACTTATTCACACAGCAACACATAACAGTAACTTTACACACTGTTCGTTAAGGTTCTAAATTTTATAAGCGATGATAACATCTGAGTATTATCACACTTCACTTTCTTTAGAGACCCCTTATTGGAAGGAGAAAGAAAACAATTTAGTCCAGTTGTTCAGTCAATGGTACTCTTGAACACCCCCGTCACAACAAAACAACATAGAACAAAAGCCGTACGTACTATACTCCGGTGATCCTGAACCATTCAATGCATATAGTTAACTATTGACTCCGAAGTTCGATGCAGTTGTAAGGAAGCAACGCAATGGAAGTTTGGTGAGTCGTTTGAACGAAATCAGTCAGCCGACAATGCCCCGGGGCATTCTGCTGATACTCGTGAGATAGTTTGAGAGCGTGGAGGCGTGCATTTGAAGGATAATGCAAAATCAACTACGTCTCCATAAGCCTTATAGAACTTTGTGCCGTGTGCTGCTAACTAACTTCAGCACTTGCATAGATATGTTTAGTTTGTGTTCGCTAAATGACTGCCGGGCTCGCTTGTCGTACGATTGCTTCTAGTTAATACTGTTGATGGTGAAACGTTTGACTAAAATGCTTGAAAAGACTGTTGCTATACAATGTCGTAGCGCATTGAATCACCTAAATAGTTGAGCTACACATTTGGCAAAAGCAATTCAGCGCTCAAGCAAAATAGTATAACACAAATGTTATTTATATCCTAAAAGGAGTTTAACAGCTTTAATAGAATTCCAGCACTAGAAGACCAGATAGGTTAAGCGTCAGGCAAAAATATCATTAATTATGTTAGATTACTTCTGGAACTTCTATACATACAGTCTACCTTCGAAGGCAACTGGATAGTCACTGCTTCATTCGTCTGGATCGTTAAGATCAATCTTTTCGGTTGCGGTAGAATTTCGAATGCGTATAAATTCATTGTACCACATACCCATATAGCTAACGTTGTCAAGTTTACTGATCTTCATTACGATACGAGGAATCAGGGGTACATAGATCCGATTCTATTTGCAGAGCCTGTATCATACGGTCATCTGTCTTTCTAACCTACTATTAAAACATAAAAGCTCAAGCGATAATCTCCTGATAGTTCGAACACAAGTCACTTGACAGTTGAAAAATCTTCATCGAGTAAATTTGTTCTTGATAAGAATGCGTCTCTTTTGCTATATATAAGACGGAACTGTCTTATCCTGTGTAGTTGCATAGCAAGTTAGATGTAAGTGATGCTATATAATGATGATTCTCATTCATCACGTCATAGACTCGCGCTCCATAAGCCATGCATCATTGATCGAATAAAGAGAAACAAGATATAAGCAGTCCCCAGCAAGTACAACATCTCATGCGGTATGGGAACTGATTTTGGGAATTTGGCGCCAGATTACGTTACCAAATAAATAATGAAAGCGGTCGCCGTGGTGGTTTAACCAAGAAAAAATCTCCCCGTGACTTAAGGGCGTTCTATCACTTACTACTGAGTGGAGTGTTGCTATTGGTCGCAGGGCCCCGTGAGGCCTAGCCAGCATTCGGAACGAAGAGGCAGAAGTCGTTTTTAACAGATTTACATCTGCTTACTCCATTGGCTATAAGAGAATAGGTAGGCGTACACTATTATCGATCCTAATATCTTCGATTGTATTAGTTAGAGCACGTCTTGAAGTAAATAAAATACGTAATTTTTTTTTTTCTGATTTTTCAGTTTTACGATCATTTAGTTTGATTATTTTATTTCCGTTGCAATGTTCGGAGGTCGATATCGATTTAATACATGCAACACACGGATAGTAGTAACGTTAATTCATGCTAATAGTAAGGTGCCAGAGCGTCGGTTCTGCAAAGACGAGATTGACTTATAAATGCATTCAAGTGTCAGCACGACGTTATAAAATTACGATAACTTCAGAAATGCCCTTTGCCTCTACGAATGTACCTATAAGTACTATTCATCCGGCATGTAAACACAAGTTAGCATAGAAGTGTCAAAACGTATGTTTGTTCAGTGTGAGTAACATGGAATTGGTACGTGCCTTTATAATAGCTATTTCCGCACCTATTGTACGTATATATTTATAAATATACAATTTTCGATATGTGAGTAGTGAGACATTTACTAAATGCTATACATCTTCTTTTGTTTACCTAGATCCTTTGAAAAATTAATGATGTCCACTTAGGTGCACCGTAAACAGGTTCCAGCCTACTCGCTGCTATGGACACACAAGCGGTAATAATAGACACTTTCTAAATGTTTATTATATCCTTATTATGTGTTATACATGACGACTATTGTACGCCGAGTTATACGTATGAATAGGTTACAGTAAATATTCTATAACTATCGTCCCAAAAAGTATTTACCCAAAGAGTAAATGCTACTTTACTAGATCCTTCGCATGTCGGTACGCATTAAGGTTGACGCTGGCAGTATCCTTTATTCCTAGTGACAACAACTCCTCGGTCATAACTGTCTCTTGTTAGACGTACATATATCTACTTCTAATCCAGGCGTTGCGTAACAGCGGCAGAGAGCGTACCCCCCAAATGCCATGAAAGTTATGAGGACGGGTTGCGTCGGAACGATGAAGTAGACACCGCCTCGATACAGAGCTCTGTTCCGCCAAGCTTGATCATCCTGATTTCCTTAAATCTACACTGCTACCCAGGTGGTCGACAATCAGGCCGGTTGGTGTCCTTTCCGCTAAGAAACTCCTTCTTGATGAGCTTCTCGTCGCCGGGTTAACTCCAATAATAGTTATGACTAAGGCAATATTGCAACGGTGTGATCATCCGTGTCTAATGCTATAATTGCACGATTCTTAGGATTCCGGACAAAGTTGCCCAATCTCTCGCTTTGCCAGCATGGTTCTAGCCCTGCATCCTACACTGCTGCCTCTCAGCCTTCTGTGCAGTTCCTCTGCGCTGGTTCACGCATCGCTACAGCCATATAGCGTTCAGCCGTACCATCATCGCTAAGAGCCATCGAGGGAACAATTGCCACCTTTCGTAGTTAGTGTCGCCTCGGACTTTACATTGCGTAATGGATACTAGCTCATAAGCGAAGATAGTTTCAATGTTATAGAGATCACTCGTAGATGAAATTGAAAATAAAAAAATGCCACATGTTCATTAGCAAATAGTTAAGGTCACTAAAAACACTTCATTCGACTACAGATCTTGCTTTTATTATCCTTGGCGCTGCTTTAAACTGCTGAAAAAAGAAAGTCGAGACGCGTCACTGGGGCACTGTGGACTTACGAAATGACGTCCGTATGTACTTCATGCACTGGAAAAAATGATTTTATTTACAAAATAGTAACCATAGTTAGCGACTTATTTTTTACCCGTTTCTTACTATATACAATGATATATCAAAAAGACGCTTATTTAACAATGATCGCTATGCATGTATCACCAACACTGTAGCAGTAAGATAGACGTAAGATTCGATGCGGTGAGAGAAATTGTTACTAAGTAAAGAATAAATACGGATCTTATCGTCAGAAAATCTATGACTGACGAAAAATCTTGTGTCGTTTTTTGTATCTTAATAAAAAAGCTTTGATAACAAGACCTAGTTCGCATTAAACGATCTATCTATTAAATCGAAGCCTTCTACTACTTTTGTTATTTTACGTTGAGACCGTTGAACACACAAAATGATGATGGTTATACATTTAATTTCAACATATACGCAAGGTTGACAAAGAAGCATAATCAATGCACTTAAAACCGTGGACGATGATTTAATAAGTGAGGTTTCTACTTAGTATATGGCACTTTAAGGGGGACTTCACAGTATATTTTATAAATATTGCCGCTGCTTAGATACTTAAAAGGCAGATAAATAGATAGATATATAGATAAATGGCTTTCTTTTTTTGATTTTAATTTGTGAATTTGCTTTACCGTGAAGCAGCCTTCGTTCACTGAGCACCACACATCCCGTAGGAATACCTTTGTTTTATTATCTTAAGCTGTCAACGCGTTTTACTTATTTTTATCCGTCGTCGTTTTGGCTTTGTGCACTTTACCGAAGTAGCATCTCACGGGTCCGTTACAAGGTTTCGTTCGGGTCGTATGAACAGATATTCAATTCGAGCAGCTTCCGTTGCTTTCTCGTCGCGACACGCCTTTCCCCAAATTGAATTTTGCACATCTTCCTTGTTTTTTTTTTTATCTTTTTTTCGTTTTGTTTCTCACTTTAAGTCGGTTCTTTTGCCGTTTGCTCGCTTTCGATGTTGAAAATGAGAACGGAACAGACGACCCAAAAAGGGGCAAACGAGGTGGAAGCTCGGCTCTCGCGATAAGACGTACAGTTATTCAGAAACCAGCTGCTTTGTTGCATTGTGCTGGCACTACGCCAGTGGAGGGGCAAAAGACGGGGTGCTTCGCGCCTTTGACTACCTACATCCGTTCGACCGCCCCCACTCCCATCGCTTGGTTGGCTGGCGCGCGGTCTTTGCTTGCTCCAGTCATGCTTCGTACGTCGGGGGATATCGGCACAAGGAGGCGCTTTATTTCATTCGGAAGTTGCGCATACCGCGAAATTCTTCGACTACCCCATTCCATTTTCAGCCCGTTTTGCTGCTTCCCTCTCTCCAGAAATTCCTTCTTTTTCTGTTAGCTCCATCGTTCTAAACTTGATGTCACAAAGTAACGAAGTTGTTGGTGATTATAGTGTTACAAATGCAACTTCTTAGTCTCAAGATTAGCTGGACTGTGCATGTTATTTTCCTCTTCTTTATTACTTTAATAAAAACAACAACAACATTTCTCGGCAGCAGGAATTGTGTCATCTGGCACACCAGCCACCTCCTCATTAGCCGCAAAATAAAATATAGATCCATATCCTGATATCACTTTAAACTTGATAAACTACGTTCTACTCAATTCATGAGTAAAAAACCAAGCTACTAAAGGTACTTACGATTTTCATTCATTTTGGTCCGCTAATCAATATATACATTTTTCGTTTTCTTATTGATAGTTTCGAATCGTATGTGTGCCAAGGGAGACTTTACGTTCAGGTGTAATAGTCCCACTGGATTCTTAAGCCAACTTCGTCTCTAGTAAACCTCTCTTCTAATGATGCTGATACCATTCTTAAAAAATGCGTGCAAAGGACATCGTGCGTGGGTCGTCAGTGTAAAAGCAGACAAAAAGCAAATTTTAATCATCCTCCTATGCTAGTAGTAGTAAAAAAAAACTTTATAAATACTGGTCAACAACACAAGATCCCGGCATCAGACTAGATATATAAAACCATATAAAACACTTTGCGTCATATATTATACGATATAGATTATATGAACCTTGTTGAGTTTGTGAAACTACGTTTAGAAATTAGCCCATTGTTATTGTAATAACAAGAACGTATATGCTATTATGCTGTTATGTTGACCCGAGCGACCATAAGTAATCAGCTCTAGTTCGATGATTCGGCGGTTACGCCAAAAATTGTTGCGGAGCTTCACCTATCTGCCCGCCAAGTCACCTAGATAGGAGGATTGTGTAACATCTCTATAAGATTTAAAGGGTAAATTTGTCCCAAAGCCAAAAATAACTTCTGGAACGGAGTGCTTGTTTAAGATAAGCATATAACACATCCCTAAAACCTTTGAAATAAGCAGTGGTAAGTAACATGTTTAAGCAAGAAGAAGTCATTGCTTCATTAGGATACTGTACGACCTCACCAGTCGTACGTCTACGGTACCAAAAATCATTGGATTTTCCCACTCGCATCAAAAACTTAGCATCTGTTTATACATTTCTGAGTCTGAGAAACGAAAATTATTAGGAACCGTGAACATTTCATGAAGGCAGTAACTATTGTTGAATTTTTCACCTTAATAGAACATTCGAATGACCAAAACTTTAGCTGGTGACCATGTCGACGGCACATCTGTACAACAAATGATGTGGCATAAATTATTGTTAGGTTCGGACTTTTCGGAACATAGCTCGAGTAACATGCGGTGTGCTCTCAAATGCAATGAAAAGTGCATTCGAGCAACTTTCCCTTAAACAATCGTTAACGAAAGCAATATTTATTGACAGGCCAGGGCTCTAGACCTATTTCCCTTAACTAGCTGTGCCGAATTAAAAGCCGAAAAGGAAAACATTTGCCATCGCTCAGGCCTTTTTATGGCTTGAAAAACGGATATGAAGGGATTTGGTCTTGATGGAGCGACCAAATTAATCGTTCGATGCTTGAACAACAGTTATCACACACATCTAATAGTGTGCCATCCTTTCAACAATGAGGCTAAAGTTAACAGGTAATTAATTTCTACTGCGCTGCATCCCAATAACAAATTTATCTTTGAAAACGTGTCAGGAATCTGGCTTTCTCCTCTTCCCAGGAGAACAGTGCATCTACAAATGGATGTTCGCTTATTCATGTATCCTAGAGTTGTGAGCCGAAAATTCCGAGCAAGTAAATCGGTGTATACGTCAAATACTCCAAAAACCGTCTGATGCAGGATTGGACAAACACAGCAACTTTTCCTAACAACTTCTGTCTAGTGTAACTTTACGAGCCACAAACGACGGAGGGTTGTTTGTTTGTTACCTTCTGAACTATCTTCTTTTCGTTTTGGCCTTCCGCCTCGAACGCTCTCTATCCGACCTCTAGTTTCTCGCTCCTTTTGTCTCCTTCTCGCTGTCAGCTGAGACTCAACAATGCTCAATGCTTTCGCTAACTCTCATCCATGTCTTCGCAGGAATTGTCAGAAGAGTTTAATCTAATTTCAACTTTCAACTTGACTTCCTAGCATGCGTTCTACATTGTATCTACGTTTCGTTCCGCCCTCACTGGCGTCACTGTGCCTCGTTGAAGCCCCGAGAACAAGCTAAGAACCAGCCTCTTTTCACCGGCTCGCTACGGACCGCAGCCCCACGAGGGGCTGTTTTGTCCCATTCCCGCGTTGTGTGTAAGACCCTCTTCTGAACCCTATTTGTCGTCTTTCCTTGCTTCATCTCTTCGCCTCCGATCGTGGCATAGTAGCTCTTTCGCCACTGGTTCCGTCCTTCAGTTGCGTTCCGCTAGTTGCGCCATCGTCCGTTACAGTTCGTTTGCACTTACTGTCGTTGTTGTCATTGTTGTTGCTCAGCTATCACTAGCAAGTTGTTCGGTCATCTCTTCTTTCAACGCTAAGCCACGCTGCGGAAAGGATGCCGACGCCTCGTTTGTCTTCAAAGCCCCTTTGAACCCCTGGTGAACACACCCCTTAACTCATTCCCTTGCTGCTTCAAAGTCCGGTGCAGCAACAGCAACGGTCGCCCTCGTTGTTGTCGTTGTTGTTGTTCGCTGCTTCCTATACCCCTTTCAGAATAACCATACTGCTGCTGCTCTTCGACGTTCTACTATTTCATTATCCCCTGACTCCGCCATTTTAAATATTGCAATACTTTGATATACACGCCGAAAAAACTAGAAGTTATCAACTTTGTCCAAAAAAGGGTTGTGGTTCTCTTTGTTGGCATTAGTCAAAATGGTTAACAGACCGCAAATGTGGTATGTGTTATTTTTCGAGACGAACGTGGAAGGGAAATGGGGCTGAAGACGCAATCTCGTCAAATGAAAAGGATTTTTGTAACAAGCAAAATAGCTCAAATAATGAAGTCTAATAGAACAATGTACAGTGGACTTTATTGAAACTGATTTTTAGACAGATGATGTCGAATTCAAGGTGTTTAAAAATAATACTTTGAATTTTCTGCAGTACACTGGCTTGAATAACTGAAATGATACGTTGTCGTTAAGTGCTCCAATTGCATCGCCAATACTGCACAGACTCAGAGACAAATTAAAATTCCCCAAGTCTGAAATATCCGAGTTTCTTAAAATTACAAGACGCCAAACACAGAAATATTTAATTTTCACTTCGCTGCTTTAGACAACATGGTCTTACCTAAGCATATTACAAACTGAAGTTTACGTGACGATACGCGATTTTGCGTGAGACTTGCGAACACGGCAAAGCCCCCCTTATGCATTTTCTTTTCGTTGAAAGAACCGATAACGAGCGAATCTTATGAATAACGTCCTCTTTTCGTATGCTTGATCCGAGCAGTTTAGATACTTGAAGCAACACTGCTTTCATAGTCTTACGATATTGACAAGCTCCTTTCATTGAGAACCGCGAAGTGATTTATTTCGTATTGGTGATCGTCTGCGTGGCGACTGGTCGTTACGACAAGGACATACATGGATGACCTAAATTCTTACAGACGAGCCGCTAGTTGTCCTTGTCACGACGTCAGTAATGATCTGTCATACACAGATCGCCTCATTTGGTCCCTGGTCGTTTCTCTTCCGTCTCCCTTAAATAATTGTGGTTAAATAGATAACGTTTAAATATGACTGGTCCGTATGAAACCTAACCGACTCGATCGGATAATTTTACCCTCTTACTTAGTGACGCCGCCTAGAGTTGCAACTTGTGACAAGCATTTTTGGAAAATATAAAACCTAGGGCTTCTGTTTTATCAAAATTGAAGGAAATAAATGGTGATACGTGTTGCTGGAAACCTGTAACTGGCAGTTTAGCATTTCTATATAAGCCAAAGTATTTATTTCTTTTGCAAATATAGCGTTTATCCGAACTATTAACAGATTTCAGTGATGCTCAACACAGCATGCGATATTTGGATGGATCCGAATTCTTGAAAAGCTTGTTGCTTTTAAATTTGAAAGTGAACGGTTTCTAGAATTGGCGAAACAGCTGGAATCTACTAATATGAACGTATGATTTATTTCACCCCACGAGAGCTTCCACTTCTCTATTTCTGCCTACCACTATTTACATAGACAATGGTTGCATCTGCGAAATTAGCAAATGGCAAGATAAAGTCTGTAAGAACCCTATATAATCATTGTTTCTCAAGTAGTACGACATAATGGTAAGGTAAACATAAGAAAAATTCCTTATGAAGGTTCAAGGGGACTCCTTAAAACTCTTTTTTTTTTTTTTTTTTCGTATTCATCGCAAACTCGCTAGATGTATAAATTGAGCGCCCATACGATCCGAATACTATTCTGTAGTAAACACTTTAATTGCAAACTATATTTAGACAGATTGAAAGGTTCAACTAGAAGCGAGATTCTTAAGAGACGTGTTTAGGCTCTCTTATCTGCTATATATATATATATATATATATATAAGGTAATGGGCATTCATCCATTTTGAAAGAGTGATGATTTGTGAAATAGATTTTGAAAGGAGAATCAGAAAGAAGATGATATTAGAAAGAAGCGTAACGTCACCACCTTCAACAAAGAACTGTCACCGAGTAGCGGTGGCAATAGGGTCTCCTGCGGTAGGCCTTCAGGAGAGGGACAGGAATCGCTCCAACTGACTGATAAGCAAGGTTCACTACTAACAATAATTCTGCTCTCAGTATAATAATGTTCATAACAACGGTAGCGAAAACTTAATAAGCTATTAATTCAAATGCTAATGAATCTGCAATATTCCGATACTAGACAAATGCTCTAACTATTACTTCCGTACAGAGAATGTATAATTAGACTTGTTTAGGCCAAGACTTGTTTAGACAACATTAGCATAGTAGAGAGAGAGACACTTTCAGTTATTATCATACTTTGCCCATCCGACCTCTAGCGATGCTGATAGTATATCGTACTTTTAAAAGAGTAGTTTTTCTACACAATAATTGCTTGTAGGCTGTACCATATACGACACACATATAACTTCCATTATTCATATAAATGGTACAATAACAGAAAAAAGTGATACCCTTTTCCATCAATTTATGGACATATTTTCCAATAGATCAATAGTTTTTAGGTATTATTTTCCTTAAATTATTGCAACATATCATTTCAAAAAAATCATTTGTTTCACTTCATAGGCTTCTGGAAATTTGTACAAGAATGAACCGTGGAACGATGTTGTCAGTCCTGTGCTTTCTTGCTATTAAACCGACAAATACAATGACAGCATCAGTGTGCTTACTAAGTTCATTTCGAAAATCCAAATATTGGGAGATTCATACTTAGTAACAAGCAGAGCAGTTTTTTTTTTTCATTGCGTATGTATACATTATGTAGCACATACCTATCACATCCCAAAGCATTACAAATATATTATTTAACAAAATTAGCTAACCGATGAGATAGAACATGGCCTGTTCTAGCGCAAAAATATCACATCCTTCTTTGTCCGCCTAAACCTTATTCTCTTGGTATTAGAAGGCCGTTCAGTAATTTTATAGCTGCACTGCATGGGATTAAATCCTTGAAGTATATTCAGTTCGATGTGGCCTTGTACTGTCACAAGCAGCCATACCGATTGTTCCTCTAATTATTCATGAGCTTCTTCGAAAGGTGTGCGTATAACGAAACATCAGTATCAGTTAGTATTTTGTAGTTAGGATATCGTCCGATATGGGTGCCAGTTACTAAACTTCTTTTAAATCGTCCGCTACATGAATGTGGAAGGTTTGGCTTGTGAAAGCCCCAAGCGTAACTTTTCCGTGAAACGTATATATTGACTAACCGATGACTGATTTGAGAACAACGAAATACACTAGATCATTATCTCGTTGACCGTAATTTGGTAGACTCAATATCTAAATCACAGAGTTCATTGGCGTGTGGTTCAACCTTATTCAACTATAACAGTGCTACAGTGAAAGGGCCTAAACTAAAAATAGAGAATTCCCAACCATTATTATTATTGCGAAAACCGAATGGTAGCAAAAAATAGCTAGGAAAGACTGGGCTAGCGTTTAATTAAGTACGATTTATGTATATGTTACCTGTATTTTATTATAACCGTGGGTGGCGTACAACACTTTCTTTGTTAGAGAAATTACACGAATCTGAGCCACGTCGTAGTTTTTCCGCGCTTCGTCAGTTGACTTCCTTGGAGCAATCAGCCTGGACCTAGCGTAGAGAGTTTTCCTTCTAGGCAATTCCTGAACCCCTATGTCTGTGGAATATGCGTTCCCATATTCTGCTAAAAATCTAGGGTTCTCGGCAGGCGAGTATGTCGCCCAGTGATTTATTATTCAGCGCAGAGGTTATTGTGTCGACTGGTTCTGGCTTGCGGAATTATAGGTGAGTTGCGTGGAGAACCGTCAACTAAAAACTTCGTATGATTTCAAAAGATTTAGGATTAAATATACGTTCGTTACGTATTCCATATGGTTACATCGGAAAATTCTTAATGAAATTGGCATTTGCTAAGAAGATTGTATGACGATGCGTTTATTACTTGATTGACTTGGATTATGACGAAAATATGAATACATTCGGAGTTCCTGGTTTTCTTTTATTTAGGGTATAATAGAGGCTTCTTAAAATACTTGACTCGTATGTTTGGCTGAACCGACAAGTAGACCGCGTTCTGCATTGAAGCGAGCCTAGGCGCCCTTAATCTTTCGTTAAAAAAATTGTGCTTTCAGTCTACTGAAGGGTAATTACCTACACAGTGCGCAATAACTTGCGTAGTTCGTCCATGAGGTATTTCTCACCTTGACTTTATATACCGTTCTACCCATTTTCACGAAAAACATCGTGAGCATCCAAACAAGGGCTGCAGATTATTTTTTTTAGTTCTTGGCACAAACTCGACCCCGTGCTCCTTATGGAAATAGCTCTTGTATGTCCGAGAGTCTACGTAATTCTGTTCCTGTTGTGCCGGCCTTAGATTATGTCGGATATGCAGTCTGGCAGCATGAAAAGTTTGCTCGGAGTTGTTCTACTTTTCCTCGACATACTATAGCACCTTGATAACGGCGGGGGGGGGGGGGGGGTAACCAGTAGCGTCCATTGGAATTTTATATCACATTTTTTTAATCAGAGTTTGAAGAAGTCGATTAGGATACTGTGGAGCTCTGATGAGGTGTTGGCTTCTTTTCGACTTCATAAACAACATGAAGTCGTCTGTTTTAAATTAGCCTCTATTATTTGACTCGAAAGTGTTATAAAGTAAAGGTTATAGCCTATTTGCGGATTGTTGTGGTCATGCGTTCTAACACCCGAAATTTTCACCGAGGTTCCTCATACGTAGTTTTTAGTGATAATCGTAATCCCGCAATCCAGGGAATACAAATATATATCGTATATTTTTGATTTCATTAAAGGCTTTCTCAGACGTCGATTCTTCAGTTGCCGAACGTGACATGCCGTTTTCTCGATTCTTTTGCTATCGATATTTATCTGGTTACGTGTTTACCATGCGTCTATTTAAAGTTGATGGGCTTAATAGTTCTAGGAACTTTCAGCGACGTTCAACAATAGACTGCCTGAACGAAACAAAACTTGATGATTAGGTACGCATTTTGGGCACTTGATCCTACATACGGTTGATTCTACGTACCGATTAACCTAAATAAATGCTTGTGTTGTTTTAAACCGCTAGGCTATGTGCCTGTCACTGTGGTTGTCTACAACAGTAATCACGTCACCTCAGCGTTGTCGTGGACATGCGTTGAGGCTGCCGCTAGAAATTTCTTGTTGCACAACTTGCGTTAAAATAAAGACCGAAAAATACGTCGTTTCGGACATAAATTATGTTAGTCAAAGCTTTACAAAGTTATTACTCTCAAGGTAGAAGAAGAGACATTTTGAACTTTCTTTGTTCCAGGCTCGTTTGACTTGTTCTCAGCTTCATGGCCCATTTCAGGGCTGTAAGCCTATCTTCTCGGCCATGCAAGCACGACCAGCATCATTTTAAAAGTCCACATTAACCAGGTCATGAAACGGCAAGTACTCAAAGTTGCCATTTTTTCTAGAGAGGTGTGCCTCTGCCCATGTCCGGAAGTTATTTTTTTTTTGCAATGGCTACAAGTTAAGCGTCATCAAATCCAAACAGTTTCTCCTTTTGCCAAAATAGAATATTTAGCAGAAGTAAAAAGTGTTTCCAGCTCATTTAAATACATTGCTTATTCTGCATAAATAACTTTCGCTTAGAATGACGAAATCACACAGTTTGCGGAAACAAATTTTCTTAAGAAATATATCATTATAAAATGTGTCATAAATTAGGTCGACTTCTTCAAGCATTGAAGCAATCGGTACATATATATATATATATATATATATATATATATATATATATATATATCTTTTGTGTGTTAGCCTTTGTGCATTATAACATTGTAATAATGAGTGAACTGCAAATGTGAAATTAAGTGACTTAGGTGAGTTAAAGCTTCAGTAGTTTATGGTGTAAGAAGAATACAAAAATCATAATTAGAAATTAAGAGGCAAAAGATAAACCTTTACGACCAACACATCTACACCCGCAGCACCAAAATGCTACCGTCGCAAAAAAGCTGCACGGACCCTTTCCTGAATTTTAAAGTAGCTGTTAGATTTCATGCATCTGACGGAGTTCATTCAGTCTGTCAGCAGCTGTTTAGATCGTTTTCAAATTGGCTTACTAAAGATAAACGCAGCCACATTTGGTGGCGATGGTGCTGGTCGGTCGGTAATTAGCACCAAGTCCATTGTTGACCCTTTATAAATACCTAAACACCCGCACGTACCTACAAGCAGAACCGGATGTTTGCCAAAACCCCCAAAGAACTAAGCCTGGTACCTGAGTGAGGGCGGACTGGTATATCCAGCATCGAATACAACCATTTTTGTTTAGAGATCACAATATGTCACATGGAAGTTAAGGACAGTAACGATAAAGGTTAGATCACAGTGAATCGGCGAATTGTCGATTGGAGGTTTTTGAAAGACTTAACTCTATGAGTTGGAGTCACCATTTTACTCAAAAGGGCAAGGAAGCTTCGTTAAACAGGGAGCGTCATCAATGTGGTTTCATTGATATTAAACTACGTGGCCTAACGAACACTCCACTTTTAGCTGTTCCATTAGGTACTGGGTTAGCAGCTTGAAGCGGATGCAAGCGGTGAATCATTGTATGCGTTAACGAATTTCTTGTGGTGGTAGCCGTGTTCACTACTAATAGCAAATTTGTAACCGGAAACGATAACGGTAATGGTGAAAATGACGATTACGGTTGATGATAGGGTAGAACGATGTCGTGGTTAGAAAACGAGAAAGCGGTGACGCGCAGAGCAACAAAACTCATAGCATCCATTAGGCGTCAGTGACTTCTCCATGGCTGACGCAGTGACCACAGCGGCTCCAGCAGCCCTCAGAGTATCTTTTCGATCACAAGCGACTTCACTCGCAACCATAAGTAAGGACGAACTAGCGGGCCTTCTTAACAACGTTTCCATTAGATTCTTTCTGGCCAATCTACTCCGTAAAACTTCACTTTGCTTTGAAAAATCTGTTCAGATAAGTATAACGTCAGCGGCCAGTGGAAGACAGTGGAGATGTATCTGAAAGGAAAATGGAACTTAAATGATACATTCAACTCAAAATGCCAAGGTAGGATTTAATATCTCCATGAAAACCAATTGAAACTTTGAAATTATTTCTAGATACACTATTCTAACAGACTTATAAGTTGACAAACTTGCTTTTCCCTTCACATGAGACTGCACTGCTTTATTTTTTCAGGAAGAAGTTATCTAGAATTTATTTTGCCATTAAAAGTACCCTATGCTAAAATGATTGTCAATAATGTTCTAGTAAAATCCGAGCCGGCACCTCTATTTTCGGAGGAGCAAATATGAGTGAAGGCGTGTAATGACCGTACTGCAATAATAAACGTCCGAACACTAAAAGAAAGTTATGAAAATAAGCAAGTGGTCATTGTATTTCCATTAATGCGCCGTGAATTATTTCAAAATATATAATTCAAAGGACGAAAAAGAAACAACCCCTATAATACGCCGAGTAAAATTATTATACTCATATCACTATCCATTGAATTTGTGTGGGATCAGCATCATATTGCATTTGCTAATTCGTGTCTATCTCTAAACTGTGCGTTGGATAAGCTTACTAAAGGCCATTTATTTTCTAAGCCGCTTTTTCCTAATGTATTATGCATGCAGGATAGTCTAAGTATCTGACATATACAAAGAGAGGTTTGTGTTGACCCATGTTAAAAGGAGACTTTTATTGAGATACAATAGAGTCCCATCGGGTTCGAACGATCTACTTCTGCAGATGACAGTGGCTCATTGTTTCTTAGCGTGCTCAAAAACTTCCCATCTCCTTCGATTTGCAGTGTTTACCATAGCCTTAACGCGCCGTAGTCGACTGGTCCTGCAAAAGCGATTGACTTAGTCCAGCTTTTTACTCTCTGCTTATTTTCGACTATCAGAGTTTTTATTATATCATCCACTTAGATGCTATATTATGATTCTCTTGCATCTGCCCTTCGTGTACATCGTTATAGGTTCGTGTGTATCTATAAACAATAGGCTTATTGTTGTTTATATTCATTTCTCTTGATCTTTTTTTTATATTACAGTCTTGCATAGCAGTTGTATTAAGGTATCCTCATCGTTCTTAGATAGGATCCGATCGAAAACCTACATTCGTTCATTTTTTCACAAAATGGCTTTTCGAGATCGGCTTTACTCTTGGGTGCATACGATTAGTTCAGCCATGAGCTTTCTTTTATGAAGAAGCAGCAGAGAGGACGAAAATCCTCCACATTTCTTTTCTTCCTTCGACTTCTCCTTTAGCTCCGTGAAAAAAAACCGTTGAGAAGAATGAGGCGTGAACATTTGATTTATGCTGCAGCAAGTTCTTCATCATCGTACGCTGCTATAAGAGTGACTAAGCTCGCTTTAAATATTCGCCCGTCCCCTCCCGAAGACCCTGAAAATGCTATCTTTCATTCGAACGGAGATTTTGTATATAAGACAGCCACTCCCTGGCTTTTAGCAAAGCATTAGATTTTCTTTAACGTGATTCTCTTGAACCATTCACCAAGACGACAACGATTGAAACGTTCTAAACTAAATTATAATGGTCTGTATACAATGGTGGCAACAACCAGAGCAGAAAGCATGGTACGAAGCACATCTCCCATTACTAATACAAAATGTCTATCTGCACATCTTGGATTCAAACCAGTGGCTCCTTGATTTGGACATCTTTGTGTTAAGCCTACACTAACGGAATCACAGTTTCCCAAAAAGTTACATGGTGTCAGCACTAAGCAGGTTGCTACAATAATGAAGATATAAATTATTTTCACAAATATTCATTGGCACAATGGCACAGTCTAATAGACGCTGATTTGAATGTGGGTTCTACAGGATTCAACGTATTTCGTATTACGTAAAAGTCGAAATAATCTACAATGGCCATTGCAATTCGCCCTATTCTGTTGAATTGTTACCCTAGAAATTCTGGTTGGAATAATCGTGTGCACGGAAGCCGCATCTTTCCCTGTGTCATTTTCCTTGACAGCAGACGGAAAAAATTTATTTCTCGATTTTTAAGCTTTTATGTTACATCTTCGCGGTTTAGCATGTTGCCACAATATGCGAAGACACACTGCCAGATTGTAACTTTTGCTCGCTTATTCGTATTGACTCGCATTTCCTTTACTCATCGAGATATTTTTCTGCTTAATGAAAAGGCGGTACACGGTATACAGAGGTTAGCATCAAAGAGTTGAGTATAGCACTCATGCATCTTTACCGTACATCTTTGTATGCACTCCAGTATGTCTCTGCCCGTTCCCGCCTTTGTATATTCTGCTGTCGTTATCAGTGAATGCATGCATGAGTACGGCACGAAGCGTAAAAAGGTCGACAAGCAAAGAGCTCGTTGCCCATCAGTGGGCCAGGCATCATTTTCTTCTTCACGTACACTGGCCGTCGCCCTTTCACCGTCAGTTAGTAAAGGACGATCCGCATCTGGAATCAAGCTACCGGGAGCCTTGGGCAATGCTGCATCACAGACAACATCGAGAGCCGAGTCGGCCCGTCAAGACTCGGACAGAATGATCACTAACCTAACAAAATCACTGAACAGCAAAACTCGGTTTTCGACTAATAATCTAGTGCCGTTGGAAACGAATATTCACTGTATCTAGAGCAGCAGCAGCAAATAGCCAAATCGGTTCAGGCAGAGCCTATATCGGTTGTAATTCAATCAACACTTATTGACCACCATCAGTGAATGAAGGTCATATAGAAAAGGTTAATGTTAGAGTAAGTCAATGCTTTTTGCAAATAATTTCTTGTAATATGTCTTCTAGATCGAGTTCCTTTCCTATTATGAGTTATGTGTCCTGATTTTATCACTTAATTAATTGAGAATGTTATTAACTATATATAACCGCGCCGTAGGGTTGACTGATGTCGAAAAAATACGCAAACAATTAACGAGTATGATTTCTGTATCAGTAATAATAATGTTTAACAGATGGCTTCTATTCTAAACTAAAATTTTAGTCTGTTTTACACAGCCCTTCAAGTTTCCAGAACAAGTTCTCTGCGTCGCACTTTTTAAACTTTGGCTAAATAAACATTTGAAATCTCTCAGCTGTTGAGGACGACCGTTGCTAATTGCACTCACGCTCAATGATATAAATTAGAGTGCCTGTCCACTGAAGAGGCGTACATTTTTTGCTAAAATATAAGTAGAGAACAACGTACCAGTTCTTGGTTGGAAACATGGAGACAAATTACTCTCTGTTTCAACTTTTTTATCACTTACAGTTTGCATTTTTATATTATCAAGGATCAATTTAAGCTTCGTTCTGTTGTGATAAGAAATGATTTCGTAATTGTCCTCCGCTCTTCGACTAGCTAAAAACGCATTTATGTCCATCGCTTTATACATGTACACATCATTTTTTATGTGGCCCTCGTCTCTCTATCACAGCCTATTTCCTCTAGCAGATCACTATGGAATCCCTAGCCATCGCTATAACGTCTAGCGACTCTAGCGGCTGAAGCTGGACAAGCCTCTTACGATACTGGAACGTTGTCGCTGTCCCGCCGTCGATGTGGACGACGGATTATTCTGGTGTTGCTAAGAAATTGACAATTTTCAAGGAAAATCGTTGAACAAAGAAAACAGGAAGCCAGCTTGAACGTATTAGTGCTCGCAGCGAAGATGGGGCTCGTACTCTGATCTATCGAAGGACGCAATTGTAGAAATGACTAAGTCAGCAAAGCTCGTTCGATGGCCGAGCCTCCTTTTTCCAACTAGCCAGCTTTCTAAGCCGCTTTCCTTCGTTAGCATCGCGAACGACGCAGGTAACTGTGACAGCGGCAGCCCGCCAATATAAACTGTATCCAAACCAAAAAAGAGTGATACAGACAATTTTGGAAAATCCATCTTGCTGTCCAGTAAAACTAAGAACTGGTTGTTAGTGAAACTAGGGCAGTATTACACTGTAATGTGCCTTTAGACAATTAGAGTATTAAGTCAAATTCAAGTTAATTCCCATGAACCTGCTATTTGCTCATGCTGTAAAGTTAGCTTTAGAACGAGCACAATTAAGCGGGCCTTTATCCTAATGGATTTGAAACTTAGAGTAACTAAAATGGCCACTGTTTGCCATAGAAACAAATATGATATGGTATCCCTTATTTGACATCTGTAATATAAAATTAGGAGATTTACTGTAAAAAACACTGTGTTCTAGCCGATTTTCACAGTAGGAGAGTAATCCCTTCAAGTATACTTCAGTCGCATCCCGACGCATACGCTGCATGGACGTTTTTATTGAGACGCGCGCTGAGATAAGGAGATAAATGTACAAGGTACAGCATTTAAAGTAGGAAAGAATTTGGCTGTTTATCGTAACAAACATACGTTCAAAGCCAGTTCCTTCCACAACAAAACAACAGTTAAAAAAGTTAAAAGTTAAACAGAAAAGCCTTGTTTTCAGAAATTAAGCGAAGATCAGTTATTATTCAATTCAATTACACGCTAAACAACACCTTTTTCAAATTTGGAACCTTTCTCGCTCGAATTCGACGGCCTGTGTTATTGCCAATTTGGGCGCGGTCTATGAAACAGCCCTAGGAGGTTTTTCATGACAAAAAATAAAAAATCCTTTATAAGATTTAGATTTAAAGTGGTAAAAAACCATTTTTAATACACTTCGATTTTTTTTATAGGGAAATAAACGGCTGCTTTTGAGAGACAAACATTTTGTTAACCAAGTCGATGGTGCATTGAGATATAGACATCGGGCAGGCAAATGGTTAAAATATCTATAACGATTGCGACGGATATTTACCGAAAATCTATACATATATAAGAAAAGATTTACTATCCTAATCATCTTATATACCTCTACCTAAGATTTTTCAACTCATATAAAGCGTGGTTTTATGTACTTCATTGCGGACAGTGAACGACTAAATTCTGGCTTTGCCAAATCACAGCAACTTAATCGTCTGAGCCATTGCGTCAAACAATTACATATATCGTTTTCAACGATGTATTGAAGTTTCTGGGTAGGGTCACCTGTGAATTTATATCGAATTATGTGCTTTTCCTCAGGGTTTCATATGTAGCCTGTTGTATACTGTACATTCGATATTGCAGAGTTTGCGTTCTGCCGATATACTGCTATCCTGCGGTCAATAGCAAACAGGATAAATTCCCGTTTTTCATATTTGAGAATGTGTGAACGGTAACCCGTTTCATGCATCAGCTAATATTTCCATGCGGATATTTCAAACCCAGTCTAAATCTCTAACACTGTTATTTAGGCCCTCTTTATTTTACAAGTGTCCATTATACCGTAACAAGTATTTTGAGTAAGCTAATTCAGCTATTGCTAATGGACGTCTTATCATAAAATTAACAATATATGCTAAAACGTTTCCAAAGTCTTTTTTATTTTTCTCTACACACACACACACACACTCACAAAACATATATTAACCTCTCTCTTTTCCAGCGACATACTGCTCAATTCCCATCTACTCTTTGATAGAACGTTCAGCTTTCGAAATGGCCTCTGCGCACCAGATGGAGTTTGCAAGACTTCCCGCTGTTGCAGAGTTATTCAATCGGCGCTTCCCGATACCCCTTAAACTACCCAAGCAGTTTTCTCGATGCTTTTCACTGTGCAGCTACCACCCGCCAGCTTTAGCTTCAAGCAGGAAAGCAACTTCTGCTACCAGGCCGAGGGCAGGCTTCACCAGGGTTACCATCACCTCACTTCATAATTCAAAAATCCGAGTGCCTTTTGAAAATGGCCGATAAGTGAAATTCGATATCCACTCTTGATCTACTTCAACGGAGGTCGGCCGAGTAAAATTTGTGTCCTGATGCTCAGGCATCACAAGAAGAAAGCTGCTTTCTTTCATTGGCAATGGGCACGGTCAAGCCACCTTCTACCAGGTCACGCCTATCACGATATCAACGATGAATGAATCAACGAATGAAGCCAGCCGCAAATCCCGGTTCTGAATAGCTGTTAGTGAAGTTGCTTCGCATGGCCTTTCAAGCTGAGCTGAGGCTCGAATAGAGGTTATGAGGAGACAGAGAAACTTTAATTTGTATCATCGGCTGGTTCCAAAGAAGCGTATCGTCATATTAACTTTTCATATTCACGTGACACTCATGGTACTTCAATTTTAAAAGATCCGTATTTGCACTAACAAGCAGCAGTCGACTTTGGTTGCTTGCCTTATTTCCGTGCTATATGCATTGAGACTTGTCCTTTGTTGAATTCGCGTCTATTAATATCAATCTATACAACACGAATACAAAAGGTAGAAAACTAGCTAATTATAATAAATATTTCCGATACTGCCCTTAATTATTGCTTTGGATGGCTCCTTTCCAGTACAAAGTTGTGTGCGTGTGGTGTCGAACCTAAGTCACCGTACAAGTCTATAATCTCGGTAAGCGTTATAATGTTACCAGTTTGCCATCGCAGAAGGTAACGCTTGGTATTGCCAGCAAGCTTTGGTGGCACTTATACTCGTATCAGGATCATAACAGACTACTTCAATGTTAAGTTGTGTAACTGATCACTGAAGAGACTGCCATAGTTGAGTTTTGTGGGTATTCAATGGAGACTTTGGTGGAGGAAGCGGAAAGGAGCTGCAATAGAAATAGCAAAATGACCAGAAAAGGTACATATTTCCCATGAAAGTCACGCAAAAATATATTTCGATCATTGCTATCACTATAACGTCGGTACATAGATAATGGCAGTTTCACTCGAGGTTTCACTTGAAATTTAATAACGAGTGGATTTATTACGTATTGATCATTATTTTCCATAATCTTCCTTTATTTTTAAACAAATTTGTTTAATCCGTTCCACCAGAAAATTTGAAACCTTTGGTTGAAGAGCTCGTCAAGCCTGACCTTTAAGAGCCTTTCCATTTCGTTTGCCAGTGACTGCAAACGACATTAGTCTGTCGATGCAGAGTCTCGTAAATTTGATGGGAAACAATATCTGGCTTAAGTTTTTTTTCTGTGTTGCCTCGCCTTGTCGTAAAGAAGGATAGCTTTACCTTGCTTAGTCCGTTTTCTTCTCTGGTTGGTACAAAGCCCAGCGATATATTGAGAAAGCTGCTACTATGAGTTTTTCGTTCTTTTTTTCTTTTTGTGAGACGCACAAACATATTTCGAAGATTTAAGACGCCTGACAATAATTACGTGATCGCAGTTCATCTTCTCTGCCAATGTACGCATAGTTTTTGGACTGTCTCTTTTCGAAAAGGCCTTTAATTGATCTTCGTCGGCTCTAGATGGTCGACTAGGGCCAGGTACCACCATTGCACTTCGCGAAACACCTGTAAGCAACCCTATCAGAGATGTGGCCTAAATCATACACAGTGCAAGCGCCCCGGGCAGTTTTCTGACTCAGCCCAAAAGCTAAATCGAGTAGGTGTTTTTCACAACGGTGACTTATGAGGCAGAGAGATCCACGTTTGAACGACATATAGAAGAGAACAAACGAAAACAGGGAAAAGGAAATCATTCCTATAGTTGTCTTTTGCGACATAGTTGTATTCGCCTAAGATTTACTCATTAGAAGGATGGTTTCTTCCTTGTTGCTTCTAAGGACAATGCTTAGTGTTAGTGGGTTAATAATATGTCCGAGTAAGCCAAATCTGAAATATTTAAATGCACGCGCTTACTTATATCGCTTATATATATAGTCGCTTATATCGTACTGTACGGTATAAGTCAAATCGCCCGACTTACTTCTCAAACGCATAGAAGCGGTAAGCAGCAGCAGAACCTCGACGTAATTATTGGGAAGCAGAGATCTGCACTCTGCACATTAGGCTTTCGCAATGATTTTTAAAATATGAAACTTGAAAATGAATTTTTTTGTCATAAAATTTTCCCGTCAAAGACCCATTAAGGTCTTTACACCAGTTGTCGAGAGCTTTGATAAGTGCAAACGTACATATAAAAACTATTTCTGTAATTTTTAAATATGAAGATAAACATTTTTTTATCTGACCAGGAAGACCTCCTAAAAATAATAAAAATTGTTGTGGCTCTTTTCTAGATCTTTGATACTGATTTCAATATACACACACTTTTTACTTCCTTTAGAATATAGAATAGGACACAGTGCGAGCTATTTTTAGCCTTAGAGATAGACATAGTACGACGCATATTTTAGGTGACACAGGAAATAGGGCGAAACGCATGACAGCAACAGTTAAGTAATCCAGTAAATTATCGTAAATCTCTTCGAGAAACCTGCGCCTCATCAGGACGAGAGTGGATTTATTGTCCTAATTAAAAGCCTTTAGAACTGCTAAAACGCTTGGAGAGCTATTGTCCTCACTCACCTTGTAGCCAAATGTAATTACTGAATAATCAAAAATTGGCTGAAGGTATAACGATGTTCGATATGACTTCAACCGGTTTGGAAGAGTCTACGTGCGTAAATGTTGCTTTGCTGGACGTTGTCAGTTTCACTAAGTTTAACTTAGGGGCATGTTGCAAAATGTTTTGATACCCAATATGGGACGTCTACTTAGATCAGTCATTTTATCTTTGTGTTCACAGGGGACGAAAAAGGATTTCCCGGAATTCAATCTTATTCTATGTAGGCGAACCTGTGCATATTATAATTTGTTTTTACTAAAGGGTTTCCCTGTCATATTTGCAGTTCTAGTTTATGACATCGTTACAGCTTCAATGTTTAGACGGACAATCATGAAAATTGTTTAAATCAACGTTTACATAACTTAACTTCGGCGGCGTTTATCTTTGAAAGCGCAAGCATCTTGGCTGGAGGCCATTCTGTATATAGGAGACATACATACAATCCCCATAGAATTTCTGGATTATTTAAATGCGCTCCTATTTGAATGCACCACTGATCGTGCGACGCTGCATCGCTTGACAAAGCACGGGATCTATTCTGGTCTATGCTGTATTGGTTTTCACTGGTATAAGATCCCATTTGTAGAAGCAATGAAACATTGAATATTGTTACAACTGCTACTGTTTGAACACAAGCCTAATAAGGTTCAAATAGGATTACAAGCATAATTTTGGCTTATAATAATAACTATAATTATAATAAAGGGGCGCCTTCGTAAAGTAATAAGTCAAAGCTGTAAAACCTGGAATTAAAGCTTATGTTAGATAAACATGTTGCACGTATACGAGTCAATGAGTCGGTGTTAGTTCGATATTGACAACTTACAAGGTATCCATAACGAATGCGTGAGCGTAGAGCCCAACAACTATATGATTCGAAAAAAACAAATCCAGAAATATAATAAGAATGAAAAAGCTATGATCCGCACGAACACTGTGAAGTGATTTCTATTGGGCATAGCCGTTTGCTTCACAGCAAGCGGTAAGCGTAGCTCAGCGTATATGCTTCTATCATTCCTCACTCAACGCTAAGATTTTCCTCGACCATATCAGTTTGTAAAGGAGGCAAGTAATTTATGTTTCGCTTGTTAAACATGGATCGAGGCTGAAAAATGCCACTACAGTCAGCATTTCTACTAAAGGAAAAGCGAATTGTTTTTGAGGCGATATAGGCCTATGTAATATATTGGCCTAAAAGGTTGCAGTAATAACAAACCACAGTCTATTTGAATAGTATAGCATATGAGTACTGGATCTCTAATTGGACAACATATACATGACGAAAAATGTCATTTTTGTATTACGGTACCATTCTGCATGCGTTTAACATGGACCTTTTTAGTTGACAAATGTATGGCTAAAATTAGTTAGTATCGTTAATTATCGAAAGTTCTGCAACTAATATAATGCTTGAGAGTTTCATGTATCGCATCCTTCGGCAACAGGATCTTTGCACTCAGTGTACAGGTTTAAAAGGTGAACTCGTTGCAAATTTATCTGCAGTCAAAAAGGCGCAACAGGCTAGCCGTGTAACTTTCTACACTGAATAGGTCGCATGTGACCAGAAATGACTCGTTCCTTAGCACCTGATCGCGCGCTATACGGTTATGAATTTCGATCTATTTTTTTTAACGAGGAAAGTTGCCGTGTTCTTATATTTTGAGTGGCGGCTTGCGAATTTTTACGAAGCAGGGACTATTTGACCAGTGACGATAGTCGTTGACTAATTACTTGATTGGCGGAGGCACTTTGTTTCTGGCAAGGCTCGTATCTTTGCTCGAACAGAAATCGTCCACACTCGACCCACGTGACCATGGATCACACATGAAGTAATCGGAAAAAGGTTTTCTTTATTCTTTTTGTTACACTGCTAGATAGCACATAAACAAATAATACGGTGTCTGTGCTGTGAAAGATTTCAATGAACCCATTGATGTGCAGAATAAATGCGGTGCAATTTAATTCAGTTGGAGAGAGCTTCAAAGACTAAGTGAAGTAATTATGGCGTTTCAGATCGGCTTTAGCTTCTAGGTATATCGTAACTCGACAGTTCGCAATAACTTTCAGCCCGTACAGAACGGCGCTACTTAGGGCTTAGACTTCTGCAATGGTGTCGTTATATTACTGCTAAGTGGCGGCCTCGTGATGCTTGCCACTAGCCGGGCTAACTGCGAGACTCATCCGCGTCGACTGCAAGGGGCAAACTGGTGGCGCTTGTGTAACGGCAACAGGGGCCGAGTTTTTTGAGGGTGTGACACTCATACAGAGGGACAGACAGACAGACAGACAGACAGACAAAAGGAGATAGAACAACTTATAATACGCCTGCTTAATAATATACGTCTGCAATTCGAGTTCATAATTCATGAAGCTAATAAGAGGATTTGTATATGCGGAGAAAATTGCAAGCACCACTCTCCTGGATTTATATAATTCGCGTACTTCGATAACTAGCGCTAGCATAAAGCTGGAGGAAAATCAGACGAAAAGAACACGGCGCTGTAACTACCCCATTTGAGTGATACGATGCCATAATCAAAGTAAATAATCTAATTACGAAAACTTCCATTCATTCAAGATAAACTTCGCGACTCTCCAACGTATTAGCTTATCGTAACGTATAGGGTATTAAAGCTTCATTGTTCGTAGTTTTTGTATGTCAAAGACATGGTTCATGGAACAAGGCCGAATGACCTATTTGTACTTTATGTGCTTTCGGTCGGCAAATAGTTGGGAAGATGTGGAAAAGCAAGTAGATGTACATGCAACTTACATTGTTTTACGTCTGTCAATGCATAAATATCCATTTGGAGAAATTTCAACACACACATAGCTCCGCTGGGAAGCATTTTTCGTCCGAGTGAGGGGCTAAAGAAAGCTGCGCGCAGTGTCCGCTTATATCGATGATAAAATAATGGGATTAAGTTACACTTCGAGCAACCAACACTGCTTCCCGGGGCTACGCTAAGCTTCAACGAAATGTAGCCAGTAGAGATCGATTGGAAAAACACTTTTCAGTTCGGTTACGTGGCCAAGAGTTCCCTTAAATGTGTCCTCCCCAGTGTTTTTACTATAGCTAAGTCGAACGATACCTTCAAGCCCATTTGGAGCACGTGTATTAGTCGACCGGGGTAAGCGTTGACAGCTATACCACTTGGACATTGTGACCCTTCGTATTTTATGATTTACTTGAGCGTTAGATGTAACCATCTTAAAAAAGCTATTTCCTACTATTTTACTGCTATACTAAAAAAGGCTACTAAGTTTCGTTGTTTGCATAATATATACCTAATGTTAAGGCGCGATTTTTTTGTTTGCGAAAACTGGACTTCGAAGTAAATCAGTCTGAGAAGGAAAACGCATTTTTGTCTCCACGCTGAACATGCAAGGCGGTCAAATTCAAACTTGAGTACTGCGGTCGCATCGTGAAGCCATTCGTTCTCAGTTAATCGACTTTGCTCCTGACTCACAGACTTCACTACAGCATAGTCACAATAATTTTAATTTCGGGGCTACTGTAAACGTGTAAAAAATGCAACCGCGTTCGTTTTCAATACAATTATACATACTCCTTTGTAAATCGCAATATATAATTGTTACTCATATATCATATCATACTCCTAATCACTTTCCTCATTTTCCTAATATTTTTCTTCCGGCTGCGCACGCTTCCTGCGTGTGACGTAATGTTCACTCGATGACGCCATTAGGGGGTAGCAGGGACAGGCTGTACTCCGGAACCCCCGAAATGTCCGGAACAAGGGGTAGTACCATGAACTTCAGAGGAACAGCCAAAGAGTTGCTTACGTTCGTTATCGTTTCGATATTTCGTACCCCCCTGAGGGTTCTTCCTGCGGGACGGACGTCCTATTTGATTCGAATTGGGAAAAGAACGAAGATACTCAACCATCATCGTCGTGACGAAATCTGTGCCTTGTGTCAAATATTAATTTACTGAACCGGGACATCGACAGAAATTATTTACTCGCCATTATGTCTAACACATTTCATTTTGTGTTCATTTGATTTTTAGGAGGAAGAATGAATAAGGGACCTACTTCGAACAAAAAGTAAAACGCCATATTTGATCTCTGGACACTTCCTTTACTATCCGTTCAACTCTAACGGTTAATTAGATGGTCCTACTTTACGGACATGCTCGCCTCAGTAAAAAAAAATTCACACTGCACTCGTATAAGTATTTTACCAGGCTCGTGCATGACTTTGAGTGTAGCTATATGATACAGGACATAATTCACATAGCTCATGTAAAATACACAAACTCAATGTCGTTCGTTCCTGTAATGATATTCAGTACAATGGCTGTACGTTTGATTTGGTACTAAAGCTTTTTTGAATAATTTCAGTCCAAGTCACCCGAATCTCTACTAATTGTAATTAACACGACATTCTCCGTGGCGTCAGTATAACCGCAGTGTGGGTGTTTGGGGCGTATTTTATCGGTCAAATGTAATAGACAGCTCCAAGCTATTGCTAGACAATGTCGGAGCTCAGAACAGGAAAAGTTTGCAGGAAGCAACATGACGAAGCGGATAAACACGCATAACTCAACCACGTCCAGCCAAAGCAGACGATAGACTTCAGAAGAGAAAAGTAGTTAGTGATCTTTTGAGTGTGATCCCTGGGGGCACCCGTAACAACTCATCATCGAGTATGTAATATCTTTTTTTAACAATCCGCTGCTATCGCCAGACCTTCCGCACGGCTTTATGATATAATGCTACTTTCACCTAGCTTACGGCTAAAGCACGCCTATATTAGATTATTATATAGCTTAAAAGCAGTCATTTCTCTTCGTTGTCAAGGAAAGGGTTGGGCGCACATGCATAAAATTAGCACTCTTTTGACAATTGGTAAAAAACGCATCCGTTGGAAATAATAGCCGCATATTTTTGTGCTTTAGGTTAAATTTGGTATAAATATACTTGCAAACCTGTTAATAGGTTGTATGAGTCCATTTGCAGTCTGAGATAGGAACAACACTGATGCCGCCGGTACACTCTGACAGAATAAGACGTATGTTGCTAAGTTCATCTACATATACTACGTAGGATACCAAGAAAGACTGATTAAGACATAGAAAATTCACGCTGACTTACTCTTTTGCGCTCTGCTTCTACCAGTTCAAATGTAAATTAGAAACGATCATGAACTACACGTATGTAAGCCAACCACGATATGGTGAACTATTAGGACAGTATTTGTGTAAATCAAACAGCAGGTGACAACTGCCTATATGGGTCACCATCATTACCATTTCGTGCAGAACAGCCTCAGTATCGATTTTTTTATATCTTACTATATACGGGATATAGTATATTCGATTTGTCCAAAACACTTGAAAAAGCACATGAATCTTATATCTGTTCACATTTCGAAGTGTAATTTTCTATTTTTATTGGGTCTCAATAGGAAACCGATCGTTTTTTTTTCGCGTTCGACGTATTCATCGGAACGAACCCTGGGTGCCTGTGCCGTGCTAGGTCTAAGCCTCTAGCTAGCTCTCCCCTGCTCTATAAACTCGTAATTGAGTCCTTCTAAGTTGGTGTGCGGAGAACTTGAACAACGTTTCTATATATCCCCTGAATTCTCGTAGCTTTTCGACTACGACTAACTCGTTTAGGACTACTATTTCATTCACCGGCTTAGCAACAGGACGAAGCAGGGCGAGCTACTTGGACGTGGTTTGGCTTGATATACTCTGTCTGTCTACAACCCTCTTTCGTCTGACGTACTCGATGTCCCGTTTTGTGCTCCTTTGTTGCCAAGAGTCGCCATGAATACCCAACAACTTTGAAACGGAATAATCTGCAATGAACAGAACCTACGCACGTGTCATCTCAGTCCCTGATGCCCTGCTCTGAGACCTTATGTGAGAGGATCGAGAAGTGCCTGGCGGTGTCATTAGCTCAGGAAGCATGGCAAGAAAACTATGATGCAATTTATCACCATCGGAACTGCTGGCTTCTCTTCGTCGTTAAGTGTGTTGATGGGAACTTTCGGTTGTACCGCTTGCTGCCATACGACCATGACCAGTCAGGAAGATGCTTTAACCGCTTACAAGATGCAAACGTATGAACACTAAGCTGAACTGGTGAAAGGAGATGCTATCTGTTATCATACGCAGTCGGCATATTGATAAGCTGAATACGTATTTGCTAGTGAAACTCTGCATTATATTTAACCTACTAAGCACATAAAAATAAGCATAAACATAGGTACGCATACCGTACTATATACACACCTATGCGTGTTATGTCTGACTGTGCTGGGTGCATCTGGAGCCCTTGCCAACAGCGAAGTCCTTACTTTTTCGCCGTTATAGCTAACGGAACTTGGAGGCCAACGTGGAATCTTGGACCAGGAAGTGCAGAGAAGTCAAGCAAAAGGGACACTGAGACAACAAGGAGTCTATCTGCTGTCTACGTTCCAGACAACCTAACCTTGCCCGCTTCGTCGTTCTCATCATCTCGTAAAATAAAAACCTCTTGAACAACATCGTGCACATCGGCCGTTCGCCCAAGAAGTCGGGCAGGATGGCAGCCAGTCAGCCTCCAAATCAACAGTACCTGCGGCAGCCTCAGCTTGCCACTTGCCTAGCAGAACTCTTTATGAGGCTCCTGGATGCGATGGGCTCAGAGGCTCTTCGGTCGGACCGGGCTTCTTAGATTTGGCGGGCGTCTCACACAATATGCTGCAGTGTGAGCTAAGGGCTTGTCTTTATGCAGCCGAGTCAACGAATGCCGCCCGGAGATGAGGCAGGGTACGCTGTACCATATATATACATACACTGAAGCTTTGCTATGGCGAAAAGGATGTCAATCCTTTGTCGGCACCCGCAGCAATTTCATCGCAAGGTGCATGTAGCAAGATAAGAGGGGCTTTTCGGCTTGGGCAAGTAACTCGGCAAACGCTGTCGGAAAGAAGGGGGACAGCAGTCCACGGGGGAGCTGATTTTTCTACTGCCGTTGCTGCCATCGCTTTCGTTGCTGTTACTATGCGACGCGTAATATTTTTGCGTCGTTGTAGTAGCCGTTGTCGTTCGGCGTCTCGTTGGGCAGGCGTTCAAGTTGGACGGACAAAAAAATGCTGCTGAAAATGGTGAAATTGCTTTCGTCACCACAGGCCCAGCAACAAACGTACGGCGGACGTCCGCGCCGATAAGGAGGCCGAGTATGTTTTTGAGCGAATTTCGCGCTTCGTCGAACAGTTTCGTGTCTTGTTTTCTTTCTCTCACGCCGCTCACTTACGAAAAGTTGAAGACGAAAACTAAGGGGGAGGGCGAGAACGAGAGACACTTTGTTTTTAGCTCCCTTCTTTTTTTTAGGTCAACAGGAAGCTCGCTTATCGTCTTTTTTATGCTTCTCATTATAATTATTAAAGACATGATTGTTTCCTTCTGAATGTAGGACGCAGTAACCATTGCTTGCCATATCAAGCTAAGCACACCATATAATATGAATATTTGGTAATCAGGTATTTAACTTGACCCTTCAAAGTAAAACCTTCATTACGGAATTTCGAAACAAAATAAAAGAACGGTAATTAATTAAAATGCTAGAAGCAATCCATAACGAAGTATTGCCAAGACTACGCCTAATGCTTTCTTCTTTTTGTTCTTGTATCAGTGCAGGCTGCAAGAACAACGAGTCTTAACATCTCACGTATGAACATAGAGCGAATATCGTACGAAGATAATATGCTATATCGATGTTTCTCTTATTGTCCGTTACGCTTCCGACAACTTCCACGAACCCTTGACTTCTGGCTGTGTAAGCTTTTTTGGCGTAGTTGTTGTGCTCATTTAGGGCTCATCGTACTGAGGGCGCCTTCAGAGTGTGTCGAAGTGTTCCTCTAGCGTTATTTGCACGCGTCAAGTTGCATTTAAAGCATGCGCTTCAACAGTAAGTTTCACGCTTCGGTTCATTTACAGATGAGAACTGTTTTTTCGACGTGAGGTTCTTAGTACAGAGCTTTCTCTACACAGCAAAGCTACTTAGCAAAAACAATCAACGTAAACAAGTATTACTCGTACATGTGTACGGATGATATCATTAGGTTTCTACAAATTTATCAGTTAAAGGTTATCGATGTGCGTTTAAATGTTTTCATAGAAGAACAGGTTTTTTTTTTGCTTCATTTCAAGTTACGAACGAGTGCACCAAAAACTGTTTCCATTGAATAGCAGCGAGTGCAGATGCTTGCTCAGACGAGCATTCAGGGTCAAAACATAAAATATGTTTCTTTGGAAGCAGTCTCTGTTATTTTCGAACATTAAAAACTGTAGACTTCTAGCTCTCAGCAGTTGCAAACGTTTTGTAACTTCGCACTTCTAATTTCACGCTTCAAGTATTATGAACTGAATGTGGGAGACCTATTCTAGAAGGGTGCCAGATAGTAAGGTAGGTATATGATGAATAAATTGGTAACCTTCCTGTGATGCGATACGTATCGTTGTCTACTGTCTAATTAGAGTCGGCAACTTTTACAGCCGCCAAAGTGGCACTGGATAAGAATAAAATACATTCATTCAATTCAGGGTGTTACTTTAAGTTCAGCTTCAAAAACAATATAATAATAATAATAATTTTTATATCTAGAAACGGTCATTTAGAGTAAAGCTAAGGACTGTGACTGGCGCAAAAGAAAGTCGATTACTCCATGTACTAAGAAATGCAACATGAATTTATGAAGAAATCATGTAGGCTGCGGCCTCAGAAAGACGCTAAAATTCAATCAGTTGTATGATGGAGCAATAACAACTGCGACTGGAATCAGATACAGAGCACGAGTCCGCTGACATTAGTTTCCAAAAGACCCTAGAGCCGAAAAGCTACGCGATACTTCAGGTCGAAGATTGGCCAAGGGCACATTTCGATTTTACTTTATTAAATGCAGAATGCATTACGTATGTTTCGTCTGTGTTGGTCGTCTGACACTGACTTGTTTTTAACCTTTTCAAGTACTCACTGTTACCCAGTTCTAGTTACGTATACACACAGCTGGGAAAATGGAAAATACACCGATATCCGCTTAACACTGCTGCTGTTTATTTACATTGAAACAAACATATGTTTGCTGATAGTTCCTTTGAGTGGTGGCATATAAAACATGTATTTACAATTACTGCAATATTAACTTATGAAAATGCATTGTAAAATGTACAAATTGTCATTTCACCTATGTGATGTCCCTTTGATTATTGTTATGCACGTAAAAATAGGAGCGTAGACTACATCTTGGCAAAACTGGAGCAGCTAGATAGATACGTCGGACGAATCATACCGATCAAGCGATATTAAGTGAATTCGACCAGCAGTGAGAATCAATATACTTAGGCGGTTTTTTGTCAATTAAATTAGTTAACCAAATCGATCTTAACCATTTATAAAAACAGGTACAAAAACGTGGATACAAACAGCAACTCCAGCGCCAACTAATGTAACAATGATTGCTGACGAACTTTTGTGTTCATGGCTACCTTAATATTAAGTATTGGAAGCTGAGCTTTGTTCTAGACACGAGCATTGTTTGGCTCCTTGTTAACTCATTATAATAGCAGAATGTATTGTGTAATGGACATATTGAAACCAACGTACGTTTTGAAATTAGCACATCCAATACTACATTTATATATATATATATATATATATATATATCAACGAGTTGTGAAATAATGAGTTGGTTACGATCATAAACGTTTGCAAGATTGTTTGTCACACGACCACTACACAGAGAGCGTCGCTTTAGTTTTGGAGCATATTGCACAATTTTCTTTATTGAAGATGTTGTACGTTGATTTTTAATGAAAAACGATGGCTGGGTAAACTAATTTTTGACAAAGCCTCCTGAAGAGGCGCTTAAGGGCATCTCATCTTTAACGTGAGTTGGAGGGGGGGGGGGGGGGGCTATACGTTTGTTTTTAAATATAAACTCTTTGCACGTACATCAACATAGAGATATAAACATTCCATCGTGGGATTAGATTCTCGTTTGTATACTATACATTAGCCCACTTAGCTCGACTGAGTTATCAGTATATTCAGGGATCTGCTTATCCGCCTATTGTAGCCTACATAAGTAGCGTTTCATTTTCGTATTTCTTTCCATTGTTTCCAGTTTACCCATTCCACTAGCGTTCGTACTGCCTAGCTATGCCGTTCTGAAATAGATACACTGCCCGGTCTCTTTTAGTCAGGATGAAGTTTCATTGTTTAATATTGAAGTATTTCTATTAATCTGGTTGAACTGAGGAGGTCATGCGGAATACCATATCCACATGTTTGGATGAATTCAGAAAGGTGTTCACGTCTAGGCTTCGCACACTGCTTTGACTAGGGCAAAACATCGTTAGCATAGATGACTTCGTCATCTCTGTATACTGCAGGAGCAGCATTTGGTTTAAATGACGACGTACTACCCACAGTGCTCGTTGCTTGTCGAGCAGATAGGTTCTGCATGTGTGGCTGCAGGCTGTGTTGCTGATTGGGCCTTCGCGACGAGGTTAAAGCCTCCCTGGAACCCGTGACTTCATCTCTGGAGTCACCCGATGAGCTCGAATCAAAGCGTAAGTGAAAATCAGCGAGTGTGCGAGTCGCCTGCTGCAACGTAACTCTATCCCCAGGACAAAGGCACCAACAACGGCACATCAGAGAGTACCTATCGAGATAAAAATGAAGCGTGTAGTTTTTCAGAACTCCGGCGTAGGTTTCACGTAGCTACTAAGTTTATGATACAAATCGAACGTATTGCTTAATCGAAAAGCTACGAAGCAGAAAACTTTGCTCATTCAGTTACTCAAAATGCAAAAAATTCAAGACTATAGTTGACCCCTGCTTAACGAGCGTTTTCAAAGAATCCTGAATCATGAGTTCTCCATTAGGGAACAATGATGTATTAATGAACCTATTTAAGTCGTTAGTTTAGCAACGGGTCTTTGTTTAAATTTTTTGGCAATAAAAAATTGTGATCCACAGAGCAAAAGGATGTATTGTGTTCATCATATGTTCTTGTTAAATTGCTTCATTCTTTGCGTACGTTTAAAAGTACATTTAGAAATCATTCTACGTATTTGATATAACTACAGCAGCTTACTCACACTATAATTCTTGCTCCAATTTTGAATTTGAGACAAATTAAGTTAGACGATTTGAGTATATTTAAAAAAATAATTAAAAAAAATTAGACTCATTAATATTCTAGAAAAATTCAAAAAGTGACACTAATTAAGCACGCAGCTTACCCCATAAATCACCCACGGTCTAAAAAGGTGCCAAGAGAATACTATTAAAAATTTAAATTTTTTTAGTGGCAACAGCATGTTCCCTATCTCAAAAAGTTAACAAACATTTAGTTGATCTAATTTTGATGCGATCGCCATTAAGTTACAGTTGGGTTTCCTAAGGAGCTCAACCCATATACTCAGGCGTACATACATAATTTTACATAAATATCGAGTCAGCTGTAGGCATTAACACTAGATACAATTAGCTCACTTACATTTCGTCTGGAGCATTTGAAGGCTGCGGTAATCGGTGCCCGCTTCGAAGGTGTACACCCATATCAGCCGGATCAACATCTGGAAATGGTTGTTGGCCCAACGTAAGTAATTCCCAAATTGTAACTCCAAACATCCAGAGATCAGACGCTGGCGTGAACTCGCGGTTCTGCAGCGACTCAATGGCCAGCCAGGCAACAGGTCGATGTTCTCCATCGCCCAGACAGTGATAATCATCAGGAAAGAGGTCCCGAGATAGCGAATTATCTCCTAATTTCACATGTAGACGTTCGTCCAGCATACAGTTGCGTGTAGCTACGTCTTTGTGCAAGAAAAATCTTCGATGCAAATACATAAGTCCTTCAGCAACCTGCACACCCATATCAACTAAGTCTTGAGGCGAAATACGATTTTTCCCACAATCGGTTTGCAAAAGAGCATTTTGTCTTAAAAACTGCTTCAGATTTCCTTCGCCCATTGCTGGATAGATAAGTGCAGGTTGACTGGCTAGATCCAAGCAAGTTCCGACTACCTGCATTACGTTAGCATGATTCATGCCAAATAACATCATGCCCTCCTGCATGAACTGCTCCACCTGTTCGGATGTCGCCTGATTTGTGACGGTTTTGACTAGTACGGAATGCGCCTGACTTGGTGCCTCTTGTGGTGGACAAGATGGATCGTTGAGTACGGCGTGATAAACTCGCCCGAAACTGCCTTCACTGAGAAGCTTCACCAGCGACAAGTATCGCATGTCTATCGCTAATTCAGCTAGTTGCTCTGACAGAAGCGAACTTCTAGATCTAGAAAGATCTTGAATTGTACTGTACTGGCCAGCAGAACTGTTCAAAGTTCCCATGCACTTAAGTGTCAACTGATTCAGGCCACCCATCGTTGGTGGCGGGGCTGGACTGGGCGGCACTTCGAGATGACGCGCCTTTCTGAAGGAAGAGTAAGAAGCTATTGTTGAAGCCACGGGGCTGCCGAGCCGGATCAATCGATGGTTGAGTGTTCTGTCTATATGCATTGACGGGGTAGCTGTCGTTAACATGGACGTTACTTCAGTTCCTTGTCCGATACCGTGGCCATATATAGAGCCATTCAACGTTGAAGCTGCTACCCATTCGCGACAGTATTTTTCGGCGGCAGCCTGGATGACTTGTTGACCAGCGGGCTTACTCGACGATGTTAACGTTGTCGACGCGTTCTGACGTTTGTTTTTTTGATTTCGCATAAAACAGACGGCCGTAGCTAGCAGCGATGCCAGAGCTGCCCCAGTTGCGACCGCACCCGCACCGGCCACTAGGAGGACTGGCCAACCGTTCGCACCCCATGCGTTACCCCAGTCGTTACCTGGAGCCAAAGCTTCATCTAGAAGAAAACCAGAAAAAAAAATATACATATACATACATATAACGCAATTGTCCGCAATAGGTTCTGACTACTAGAATATCCTCGACCGTTCTATTTATATTTACGTTCGCCATGCCTAAACTTACGTGTTGCACATTATTGAAAAATATTAACAACGAACATGAACTGCTGTTTAGCACACTACCACTTCTTCCAAACAGGTGAGTTTGATGTGCTGACGTAACGGTTCAGGTTAAGGACGCGTGTAAACTATACGGCAAATGCACACTTTACCTAAAAACATATGTACATCTCTACCATCCTTATATGTGAACTGCTTCTACTATTTGTGGCGACCACTATGGTTCGAATGGTTATTAGCGATATTCATATAAAAAGAACGTACATAGAATCATCACCACCATTTTGTCATCTAAGCGTTGCAAAATGGACTGTACCGCTATTTAGTCGTGGAAGCCAATTCTGCTACTTTTTCGGATTACTTACCACTAATCATCGTGACGGAGTTGGCAGAATTTTTCTTTCGTCTGGAAGCTTCCTTGTCGCTGGCACTATCGCCAACAAGAATGACACTGTTCTCTTCAAGCTCTTCCTCATCCCCTTCATCTTCGTCACTTGCTTCCACTTCTCCGTCGATGCCATCGATGACAGCACGAGCCGTCGTTGTTACTGACTTTTCATCTAAAATGAGAGGAATTGCCTGAGTATTTGGGCAGCCTCACCTTCGCTTTTTATTACCTTCATCATTGATCCATTCATTACGTTCTCTCTGGCCAGACGATAAGGCCAGAGCGTGGTAACTTAAATTCAGTTTGTATTGTGTAATGGCTAAGAGTTCAACTAGAATCAGCGATGTATTTACCTTGAAGGCAAACCTTCTTGCGTTGAAGTTTTATTTGTTGACTAGCTTCCTTGACATCGTCTTTGTCACCTAGTTTGGCTTCGTTCGCTCGACTGATGTCCACAAGGATGGTGACGCGAACTTCGGCATTACTTCGACCGGTGCAATGCAAACGCACTACAAAGGACTCGGCGTGATCTGGAACTACACCTTATTGATTCACGAAAGAATTGGCAACCGTATTAAGTTGTAGTTGTGTTGTGAAGATTTCAAATATTTAATATTCCTTATGAACGAAAAGGCACTGCAACCGTAGAGTAACTCTTCCGCCAGGTATACATGTTCCTTTAATGATGCTTTTGATTAAACAGTTCTACTTCGATCTAGAGTAACACACATCGTTGTATATTGATACAAGTAACAAATCGAAGTTTAAACATTAATTGGAATAATTACCCTATTAACCCATTTCGGGAAGTTGTTTATTCTGCTCAAAGCCAAAGAATGCATACATTATTATATTTAAATCAACAACTTAGTCTCTAGTTAAAAAATAATGCTTCCAGTTCTTCGTTATCTTTCGCTAATACTGTGCAAGAGGGAAATGTACAGCTTGCCGTAGGGTTACATTCAATCATTTGCCCTTGGTCCATGTACCTACAGTGAGCACACGGGGTTCTAATCTCAAAGTATGAAGTGCTCGAATGTGTGTTTAAAAGAGAATTTGTTATCGTCGCGGGCTTATCTTTAGTATCAGTTCCTTCAGCAATAGCGTTTGGTCCAATCTGTTTGCCTATGTCTTCACAAACTATCAGTGGGACACGAACATTATTGATTTAGTTGAATTTGTTCTGTATCAAAAATGTATCGTTTATAAGCTAACTAAAAATAAAACCAAACGTCCTCTACTAGGCTTGCAGCTTGCAACGAATGCTTAAAGCGGTATGCTATAATATTGCGGTATTTCTTCGAAGTTTTAGCAAACAATGTGATATTTAATTACAGAAAAATTCAATCTAATAAATGTTATGGCTTGTTGGTATGCGCAGACGATTTCCGATATTTTGTAGCCATGAGGTGACAGATTGATTTAAAAGTGTCGTAGAAACCTATCGTTTTCACTAAAATCTGATTGAGGAGTGTTAACTAAAAGAGTATGGCCATTTTATTAATCATCTGCGAACCTTTACTCGGAATATTCAAGGTTGGCTGAAACATGGCGTGTGGATTATCCAACTGGATTTCAATTTTATAGTTTAATGTCTGATGTTGTGGTCGAAGGTTTTTCCAACTAAACTCCAATTCGGACATATTTCCTGGGACAGGAACAGGAAATCGCAAAGCATACTCGTTTGTGACGCCGTCTCGAACATAGAACAGGTTTACATCGATACCTGGAATAAATACAAAAAGTAGAACTTCATTTACAAAGCTTGCATCTTTATCTCGAGTTGATAAAGGGGGCTCGCACATGAATCACATTCGTTAATCTACGAAACAAAAACTTATTTAAATTGAAAAACCCCTCTCATACGACTTTGAATTATACATTGCATTTACGATAATCATCGAGATCTAGTTTTATCAATCCCACTCTCGGGACGGATTCTGAACGTAACTACAGAGTAACATCGTGTTTAGAGATCCGTAAGCGTATTGAGTGATAGAGATAGTAGTCGTCGATATCAACAAAAAAGGCTGATCTATAAAAAAATTATGAATGTAGACTCAAAGCATGCTATATACATGAATACGTTCGCGGACAAAGAGCTTCAATAACATGAGGGTGTACTGTTCAGCCACAATATTAGGCTGATGTGCAATTTGGTCTGACAGGAGAGGAACTGCAGATATCCAGCGCAAGATGAATGTCGTCGCAGAAATCCGGAACAAGTAGAAAAGCTGTCGTCCGCTACGTGTTTATAGTGAAGCAATCGAACAAGCCACAGCAAAAGAGACAGCAGTGAGCAGAATAATTGATTGACAGCAGCGGTAACAGCAGCATATGGACCACAAGTAACAGGCAGACAGACACAAGCACACAGAGGACCAGAAAAAGGGGTCCGCGATCGGACAGAGGAAGACGAACGACAGTCGAGTCGATGGAAAGGGAAACCAATCGGATGCGCTGAGAAAGCTGGTTTGTCTGAGCAAAAATATGGAAGAGTCAATGTTTGATGCGACCAAATGAGGAGTGCGCTCCCTTAGTGGAGTCGTTAGCGAACGAGGAGTTGCACGAAAAGATGGCTGGATCCAAGTAGCTTTCCACCTTATGAATATTTCTGAGTAGGAAAGCGTCGTCATTTGGCTGCCTTGAATTGTACTGAAAAACACTTCGATATTATTTGATATCTTTTGCTGTGAGTTTTGTTTTGTTGAGCTTTACAACATGCCTTACTCTGTCCTATATGTCCACGTAAGAAAAACTTTTGCGCAATGGTTTCTTTTTAAAAAATAATATCCATTTCTTGTGCTCGTGATCGCTAATGATAAAGAAATAGGTCTCTCTCCTAGAAAATTCTTAAAGTAAACTGCGATTTAAGAACTTAAGTTTTCAGGGTGTGCACAATACATTGTTTGTTCTTCAAACTGCCACCTTATTTGCCAACGCGCACATTCAGTTAAGTGGCTTACCAGTCGCTCAACGTGAGTTGTAGTTGTTCATCATTCATTATATAGCTTATGATGTGACTGCTTTCCTTATGTAAATCTGCTCAGTCGTTCGGATGGTTCTTTCTGACTTTTTTAGGGAGCAGCATTCTCCCACCAACTTAGCTTTCCGTCTTCAGGAGAAGGGATGAGCTCTATCGCTGGCTGATCATCAGCCGTAGCCTCGAGCTTCTTCCACTTCGTCATTACGATGGCTACTGCTCCCATTAAAAACTGCAATATACACACAACAGGTACACATACACAAATCTACGCTCTGTTTAGGCCGACTTCAGCCATCTATTACCTTCTGTACCATATCGCCCATCAGTGGCATACGATCTCTCACCCCTTCCACACAGGTCCCGTTTGAAAAAAAAACTCCTTTTCCTCCTTCAATTCGTGGATCAGTTAGCTTCGTCTTCTTTCGTCTCGGCAGGTTCAGTTTAACCTACTATTTTTGGATTTCGTATGTGCCTTTGACCTGCGGAAGTCACCAAGTGATATCGTTTCATACGAGAGCAGGCAAATGTGAGTGCGATCGAACTAATCTAAATGTAACAACAAACGATAAATGTATTGCTCCGCTTCCGTGTCACCTTGATCAGATTTGATACTGGCTATTTGCAGTTGTAGCGATCTTGTGCTAAGTGTAGTTATACTGTTTAAAAAATATTCTATCTAAATTTCGAATCAACCCTTCTATCTAGGATCCATCGGCTGCTAGTCATAGGTCACTTTTGTTAGATACGACTCCATGATTTGGACATAGTACTTGTCAAAATACGTAAACAAAATCTTTGATTTCTCTATAATACAAATACTTTTGATAATTACCGGGTAGCTGCTTCATGCTATTTTTCAGCAATAAAGTATAAGAATTTTCATTGTGACATGTTTAAATTAAGAAAAAAAAAAAACTTTTACAACACGTAAAGGAAAAAACATCCGAGTATAGTGGCAACGTCCATACGAAATGTCTAGATAAATACGAACAATAGCAGCATATCTTTCGTTTTTAGCGACGTTGTTGGGACGATGTCTTCCTATATCAACGTCTATGTGCCAGCCGCACTTTTGCTCCGTGCTCTTTGTCCATATATGTATTCGTTTCGTCAGACGGGACATTATTGACGACTGATAAGTAACACACCTTTGCTTATCCATCGGCTTTCCCTTACTTTCCTTTTTGCATTACGTCCCCGTTCGCCTTACATTCCTACGCTGGTTGTAGCCTTTTAGCTAGTTGTAACTTTGTGCCCGTCTCCCGTCTTCAGCTACTTTATCTGTCCTTTGTTGCTTCGGTATGATGATCCTCATACGACAATCTGCTCATGTATTATTATTGTTGTCACTGATGGCGCTAGTCGTCGAACGATCGGCTGAAGAGACACAAGGGGCTTGTAAGAAAAGAGGGGCGCTTCGTTCATCTGCCAGATCCGTCGTGTGTTCCGCCCGCTGCCACAGCAGACTTCGGAGCACGCCACTCACGTTCGGTGAACGGCGTCAATCGCATGCAGTACTCCGACTGCCTTCGGCACAAACACGACCACTAGCAGGCCATGTCATATATAAGACATGGTTACATGAGCTCAATAGTGAGCCGGTATGTATATACGTACATAAGCAGACATAAAGGATAAAAGAGTAAAGAAAAAATTTACACGCATATATTTGCCCGGACAGACCATCGACGTGTAAAAAAGAAAAGCAACACTGGTATTTATAGATTTTCCTAGCCATTTTCTATTCGCGTGTGCTTGACTGCCTGCGTGCAAATACACAGACGCAAGCTCGGGCTCGATGTTACTTCGTGTAATTGACTTATGTAAAGAGCTCTTTGCAGAAAATTTGCAACAAATTGATGGTTTCAAGCCTTACGTCCGGTAGTAAACAGAAATTACTTTGAATTTGACGTACTTTACAGTCGGTCCGAACTTTAAGTCTTCATGTAATAATGGAAGTAATTACTCGATACAGCTTATTCTAAGCCATCTAAGTATTATCTTAGTTCTGTCCCCTTGATTGACTAACGTGTTTTCCAACTAAATATAAAGATTAGTAGTACTCTAGGTTTGAATCCGGGCGTCTTGTAATGGGGGACCAGCCATCTAATGTAACGCCTAACGGCCTACGCGCTAGATCCAAAACGTTTTTGATTATTCTAACTCTTTTCCTGTAAATCGAGCCATGCATCTAGGTAAAAGCTGCAGCAACACGTGCACGAGAGCTAGTAACCTTGTTTGTCTGGCACAGGAAACATTTCGCTGTGAACGCGATAGTCCTAAGTGTTACAAACAATTGCGAAGGCTTTGCCGACCATCCGTCTTACTCCGTAGTTCGTCCGGAGGCACTACGGAAGTGTTTTTTTTTCCACTATTTAATCGTTTCACTGTTTCTAACTTCAAGTCTAAGACTTCTAAGTTGGTTTTTCGCTGGAAGTTATGTGTTTAACCTATACGTAAATGGGCAGCATCTCTAGCATATCATACTGTAGGAAAGACATTTACTGTACCTCTTAGAGTGCACCTGAATGAAAACATCAGTAAGAAAATCTTTAAATTTTATATCTTCATTAATCTTACGTCCATTTTATTTCATAGTCAGGCCAGAATTGGACCGGAAACTTCCCAATCTATGGTCCAAAAAAAGGTGTATGTAATTTATCACAAATGACATCTTCTGTCAAAAAACAATACTTGCTCTTTCTGTAATGCTTCCACTACTATCAGTAGTGAAGAGCCCGTCCAAACTATTTAGATAAAGTAAGTTAATTGAAGTTATTTTTAAGATAATTTTCAAGCTCTGGTCCAACTTCTTATTTTTTGTCTACTCAGACCCTTATTGGGGAAACACATTTACAATTCTATGCCCACATATTGATGTCATACCGCTATCTCTAAGTGGCCGAATTCACGTTCTGCCACTGAAAAAGCAAATAATAATTTACTCTCTGCTCGTTGGGCCATTAAGTTCGTATCCATTAGGTTGGAGTGCGACGGCGTCTGTTCGCCCGTCCGCCCCAGTGACATCGGTGTCGTTGAAGTGGTGGACGTTGTTGCAAAGCGCCTGACGACTGGAAACTGAAACATGAGTGGCTTCGACAACAGAGTAGAATGGCCCCGCCCTACCAATGGAAACCGACAGTCTTCTCTGCATCTCCTTCCTTGTTTCGTTCAAGTTACGAAGGATTGCGGAGAGGAACACTGTATCTGGCGGCTGGCGAATTGACAACAAGACGAGCTCTTTGTCCAAAAGCTGCTCGTGAAATGCTTGTGCTCAAAGAATGGGTGGCCACTGACGCGTGTTACATTAGCGTATCGTTCATCTAGTTGTTTCAATTGCTTTCGAGGATAAGAGGACTCCTGACCGCTGTCTGCCCATGAAACCCACTGTTAGTTCATTGAAACAGTTTCATAGTTAGAGAAAACAGGAACTGTTGTTGAATGGATTAAGCATACTTGGCTAGAGGGCGCTTGTACTAGCAACGACATACGTAATCGCAATGTGACGGTTTCTCCATCAGGTTACTTGTCGCGACGATGATAGGAAACTATCTTGTGAATAATTTCTTTCATGTATTGTTTTTTTTTTCCCTCACAGCTTAATGAGTAAATCTTGTTTACGAGCACCAGTCCTTGCTCCCCTCGTATTGGTCGGTCTTCTCTAATTATAGTACTCATTAAATCTCGCTCCCACGAGTTGCTACTTAAATTTAATACTGCATTTTGATAACAGTCGACCATAGAATTTGAACCATCTGTTTGGATTAGAATATTTTTCACGCAAACAAAAATTGTAGACGGCTGTTGTCTGAGTCTTGCCGCAAACATGATCATTGACTTGCTTGTAATAAGGCAATATTGGGCCGAAGCGTTATCTGTTTCTCATTTACCACGAGCAGGAATGTCACTATAAACATCGCTAAACATTACTTAGTACGTCAGCGTTCGTGGACCTTCAGTAATTGAGAAAAACGTCTACTTTATGAATTCATTGATCTTTTTATTATTGTGGGCTCTTTATTTCTTAACATCGAGCACATCTACTTTCTTTTTGTATAGTAATGGAATACAGCAGAGCATTCTGTGTCGTTTCTTACGTTACTCACTTCTGGCAACTTTCACCTAAGTACTACAAATCGTCAAGATAAAAATATACAGAGTTTACTTTATTTATACGTATAAAAGCTTATGTTGTAAATGAAGTGAGCTATCTATTCAATCATAATACATGCACAGGATCATTGTCGTATACTTATTCTTTACACAATTAAGTACATGTGCTTCGTACATTGCTGCTAACTGCAGTTAACTAAGGAATTTGACGGATTGCCTTTTCCACATCAACTTACCAAGCAGTCTTTTCGACTCCTCTTTTTCAAGGAACAAGTCAAAGGAGAAAGGTCTCTCGTTCCTGCTTTGTGACGATCGATGTAAACCGTGTATGATTTGGGTCTTTTTCGACCCATTTGGTGGTGGTTTTAATTCGAGTACGATAGGATTTTCGCTAGTTTTTGTTGGGTGCTTTTTGCTAACAGCCGTAATGGCATTTGAGTAGCACAGTTCGAACAGTAGCAAGTTGACCCATAGCATTTTTGCCAACGATTGAAGCCTCCACCTCACCATGGTGCAAGATCGTCGGTGTTCACTTAACAATGAGCTCAAATAGCTTCAGATGGGCGCCGTCTATCCACATCTTCGCTTCGCCATGAATTTTGCATAGTGCATTTGCCAATGAAGGCCGAGTCCACTTGAGGTGGCATGACGGCAGAGCTATCCGATCGCAATGATCCTCACCTAATCCATTGTAGCACTCGGTAGGTTTTCATATTCACCATAATCCACCAAGGGTTGCAATATAATAATTATGTTTAAGCCACGAGTCTCACGTAAAGATAGGTTTCCACAGTAACAAAGGTTTGCTCAAGTAAGCATAATTACACAAGCTTACTTTTTTCAAGTAGGAATAACTTTAACAATTGAGCGGTAACGGTCTTACACCACCAGACAGATCTTCCCCAGTACGCAGGGGTCTTACGACGGCTTAAGCAAAAGAGAAGCAGCTTCAACGATAGTCCGGTGTACACTGACAAACCTCACAAGTCCACTATACCTTCCCTCAAGATTTAGCGGCACTCTCTCAAAAGAATTCCCTTTCCCATTCCGAGGAGAAGAGTCGCGGGGGTACTCTAAGTCAACTGAGTCACACTCAGTACGCGTCTTCCCTCTTTAGTTACTCTCGAGATGTGAAGGCAAAAGGTAGAAGGTAGACCTTAACGCACTTCCTAGTTTCAACTTATCGATGAACATTCGTATGATTTATTCGGGTTAATTGTATGCAAGTAGTTCAAATAAATACAGGACAAATTAGAATACTAATGTTTATAGGTCGAATCAGTTTAGCTTACGTCTTCCTCTCTTAATGGTAGAGTTAAATAGTGCATTGAACATAATAGATAAAAGATGTATTGGCTTACATGTGATAGAAGGTCCAACTAAGTTCATCCTTGATACCAATGTACAGTAGAAAATCTTAGACTCGAAAAAGGATTTTTGGCGCGGTAACACTTTCAGGTATTTCGCGCGACAGTGATAACGAAAGCCGTAAAATGTATTGACTAACCTAAGAACCTAACAAACATTTAGAAACAAATATTCTCACCACACTTGGTATTTATCTGAGTCAGGGACTTAAAACAGCGTGTCCGTAAGAAACTTGTATAGGAACGCGTCTATGTCGAACCCCGTAGAAGTGTTACAAAATAAGGTGAATTTTAATTAACCCGTTGTTAGCAATTCACAAATCCAGTGTTCGAGCAAAAACCGTATGAAGCATTTTCGTACGAAGGACGTAGGTTTACTTTCGGCTTAAATAGAGGAAATCGGGTTTTTTCCTCTGAGGAAAGTTAGTCATTTTTTTTCTATAGTAGAGCAACTAGTAGACGCAAACTGGATTTTTAGTCTAGCTTTGGGAGACTTCGTGTGTATATTGTAAAGTCGTTTCTGGGGTAACATCGTACATTGAAACTGATTTTGGTTGTTTTACACAGAAAGCCCTGAATTAGACTACGTTTGTTGTTTGTTTGGCCAATATTTTAGACATGCTCTCAGATCATCGAGCGCACCAGAAAGACTCAGAAAATATGAAACACTCAGAATCAACTAAAATAGGCTTTTTTTTGTGAAAATTCCCCATATACTACCTGATACTTTGTTGTAAATATATTGCTTTTTTTTCTGATATTGCTGAAATTTCCTTGGCATAATTAGTGCAATGAGTAGTTTAACGAACGGTGGTTTCCAAAAGCATCTGATTGTCCCGTTCGTTTAGTCGAATTTCATCCAGTGATTAAGCACAAAGCAAATGAACAGTAAATTCTAGACAATTTCAAATAAGCTACCATTACAAACTACAAGTCCATAAAATTAACCGATAGAAATAATTATTTAAAACTAATGACGCAAATAAAATATAGTGCTTTTAAAATGTGCAATAATATTTATTAGTATTTTTTATATTTAACAGACTACCAGACTAAGTGTCATTTTTGACCCCCATTTTACGTGAGTCAATAACGTGAGACAATACGTACGCAGAAATGTTGCAGAATCATATAGATTGTACTTTATTTTTGATTAATTTCATTTAAGATTAAAGATAGCTATAATATTTGATAAACCAACGAAGAAATTGGCCGCTATGGGATTCGACGGCGCAAGGCGGAAAGGTTATTGTCAAAGCAGTCATCAGAAATCGATGGATAAGTGTTCTGAAGTACGCTGAAGCCTCTCACGAGTATAGCGCGAAGCATCGGCAGTAGAACATGCTGTAAAGGCTATGTGGTTTCTATCAATTTTTTGGATAAATCAAATCGTTGAGAGCAAAACGAAGTTATTGGAGTTCACAATTTAGCGCCAAGGAAGGCCTTCGCGCTCTTTTCCAAACCTATTTAACTTTTTTTTTTTTCGAGAAATCCTGCGATTCAGTTTTACTCTCTGTAATCGTTATAGGCATCCTCAAGTGACAATGCAACTTAACAATAAACGTTAAGGCTCTCGGCATGGCTCTAACTGATAACACGTCTACCCGAATCAATACCATTCGTGCTACGTAATGCACACTTCGAACGACTTTGAAAATAGGTCTCACCGCTAATTAGTACAGGAGGCCAATGATTAGTATGGTCAGAAAAACAGGAAGAGAACTAGAAAGCCATAGTGTCTAGTGCTAAGCATTTTTAGCTTACTATATGTACCCTTTTTTTTTTTTCTTAAAATGGGTGGCTGGGAGCAAGTAACAATAGGCAAAACCAGCAACTGTCACGATCCTGATTTTTAAAATGCTTTCGCGAAAAGCACTCCTTTTAAAATGAATTATAAATATCGATTAAATATGCTGCTGCTGCTGTTTTTTTGTTAAAAGACGATCGTTTCAGATCAGGCTGTATGCAGAAACTTGTATGATACCATACCGGAGCTCCACGATTCCTGATCATGCTGCCTTCGGTAAGGGAAAGCATCCTTCTGAGAGCGTGTTAGACCTGCCATTGAAGCCTCTTGTCTCTTGTCCAATTTGAAGCGGCTGTCTGCAGTAGAATCTCGGCCGTATTTTCTTCTACCTAGAAAGAACTTACTTTGAGACGCGACAAAGAAAAGCACGATGGACGCTTAGGATTCCTTAAATAGACCGAGCGCAGAACTAAAGGGAAGCAGTACGCTAAAGCAAGAAGCTTCTGCCGGTAATAAGAGCGCAGGAAAAAAACTGCTCAAGTAAAGCGATGTTTCGACTCCTCTCTGAAAGTGGTTGACTAAGCTGCCCTTCAAACATGATCGTTGTGTGCAGACTCAATTCGCTTAGTAGGGTTTTCAAATAGGATTTAGACAGTAGGCAGAGATTCACTGCACGCTGGTGTCTCCTCTTACCCTGAATCCGAGAAAACAAACCGACATATCCGAACTCATACTCAACGAAACACGTAGAGGAAAAGGCCGTGACCTGAACGACGTCCTCTCGTACGCGACATTCTATCGTGCAACCGAGACATACAGAAACGCAAGTTACATATGTATATATACAAGTAAGTCAAACTAACGTATAGTCAGAGACGGGAGTACCATTAAGCATGAGCATTCCCAATTGCGAAGGCGCGGTTCAGTGAGTTCAATACTCGAAAACCTACCCAAAAATACACTTTCCGGTGCTCTCTTCTAGGAATAGCCAGCCTAGAGGTCGCATTGGGACTATCTTAAAAGTTGCCGAGCTATGACACCCCATATCGAATTGTACCTGTTATAACTAAAGGCAGTCGGAGGACTTTCGATGGTTCAGCGATGTTCATCTAGTTCGTAAGTTCATTTTAATCACACATGTGTTTATATTATATACACATAATATAAACACATGTGTGTGTGTGTCTTTGTATATGTGATATGAAGTGATCATTGATGGCCGGTGACAGAGACGAACCACGTGGTTGCGGTGACGCGGACTTCTCTAGTAAAGCGGTGACTCTGGACACCTCTACTAAATCCAGGTGAATAGGCAGGGACTACTGAAATCGAGCGGAAGGCAGTCAGACACTCCTTGAACTATTTTAACGAAAGGGTCTTACCTTGCTCTGCACTGAAGATTTACTCGGGTAATGCGGAGTGTTCTCAAGCTACGGCTCAGTGTGTAAGATAGATCCTATCTAATATTATATGAGGCAATCGGCAGTTTCTAGGTTTTCGGGTACGTAAAGTATGTGGACGGTAGGGATTAACGAGGTCGGACAAGAGATCATTGGGCGATCGAGCGAAAGGATGCAGACGTCACCCAGCGGCTCAAATCTTGACCCTGATCCGATAGATAGCCTCATTGGGCGCGAGGGCCCTCCTAGATAGAAGAACAGGGGAACCGGATGACAGAACGCCCTGCCCTAACGCTAGATGTGGTCCGCGCTCGGCACTGAAGACTCAGGATTCAATGGAGTGGAATCGACGAGCGGACGACAAGCAGGCAGCAGTCCTCCTCTATGGGGCCTTTTGCTGACTCTCCCTTTTTTCTCGTCAAGGTGCTATACTGGCGCCAAATTTCCATGAAACACTCGACTTCACGACTGATGTAATAGTAAGCAATACAGGATGTCCGTTTCAATTCAAATGCTCCCCCGAAATATATAAAAAATGCAAAGAAATTTGAAATTATCTTATCAATCTTGAACTCAGCATCCTTTAGTACTGTACCCACTAATAGGCAATACGCATCCGGATTTATATCGTTCAGAGTCGTCAGCTATTTTTCCGGCAGTGAAATGGAAAATGGTCATTTATGCTCGTTTATTAGATACTCCTTCATGCTACGAAAATTTGAAAGGACTGAGAAAATAATACGAAGTTACATGCCAATGAATGTAGAAAGGTATGGATTAAGTTGGACGTTATCGGATACAGACAAAAACAGTAGAGGAGAACGAAGCGATCCCCACCTTAGTGTGACCAGACACCCTCAACGTCTTACCCCAGCAGTTACCGTGCTTATATACTCAACATGGCAGCGGCCTATGAAGCGTCACCTTCCTATGCAACCTGGTTCCTCTAAAACTATTTACACAATCATCGGCCTAATAATTAAATGTTATGTTTAGAAACCGCTGTCGTTCATTGTTGTATTAATAGTTATTTCAGGGACATACTGTCTTGAATGGAAGCTCAATAGACATGGGAGCGTCCACACTTGTCAAAATATTTACAATCCCAGTACTCTCTTGAGAGAAGAACATTCGGTTTCATTACAACATATTTAGCGCTCGTTCCAAGCTGTATAACATGGATATTTTATTCGTTATTAACTTTTTATCGGTGTATAATTTACTCTACACTGTATTTGTTGGTAAGGAGAATTCAGGAGTTCATGTATGCGTCTAATTCTCAAATCTTCCATGATACCACGACGTGGCAACGGCTATCACCATGACCATCTAACTAAACACTAACTCACGCTCCTTTTCCTTCCCTTCTTCTGCTCATGACGTTTTTCTCCTACTAATTTTTCGTAGTACCGCTGCGCGATTTTTTCTGTATTCATTTCGTACAGCCATGTCGCGCTCAACATCACATCAGACATCGCGCCACAGACAAATGTACAGTATGCTGATTCCGACAGCATGTTAGAGGGTATGGTGTATCGTATGGCATTCGTACTAAGTAGGCCACTAGGCTTCGGCTATAGGCTGAAACAGTGATCGGCAGGTCGATTAAAAACAAAAAGCACAACGCCAGCAGCAACAAAGTCAAAGCAAGTACTTAGCCCAAAAATAACTTGCTTTTTCGGGACTGTATGTAGATTTCATACCTTCAACCACCTATAAACAGTTGTTATCGTATTTATATTAGTAAGATGCCTACTCTGTACTGTATAGTTGGGTGCCTGCTAATGTCAACAATGGGACAATTGGAAGAGTGAGGGTTTGTATTTGTCGTTGGGTGCCCCTATGCCAGCCCGAATTAGAAGCTGTCTTACTTCTGCACACACGAAACGTGTGTGTATGCCTTTACCATTGTTACTATTATTAGTATCACCACCGTTATAAATGGATGTATATGGGCCAATCGAAATTAAAATGATATCTTTGTTAAAGAGCGGAGCAATTTAGAGTGCAGCGATCAATTATGATTTCCCAATTCATTGAAAATCATATTTTGAAATGGAGAGGTATTCACCTCTGAATTCTGTTATAACTACGGAGGTTTTTGTCCTTTGGTAATTACAACCTAAGCTATTATGGTAAAACAATTGTTCTGCCCGGCAAGACTAACTTAAAATATCGATGAAAATTTACAGTACCCCATTTTGACGTTATTACGATTTTCATAATTTTTATCAGGAACCTTCCTTTAATTCAATTGATGCCTTTCATCGTTTGTCCCTTTCATGTTCCATTCAAATTATGTTTATACTACCAGTACTAGAGAGACAACGTGTATATATATTTTCTCGTATGTATTATAAAGACTCCAAGAAGGGGCCTTTATATTAGGCTCCAGT
>NW_019213893.1:0-143003 GCF_002532875.2 Varroa jacobsoni
GTTAATCAGAAGGACTGCAAAACTGTAAGTAAAATTAAATAGATAATTAATTACAAAATGCTCTTTTCAATAGAAATTCGTTTAAATGAACGCCGAGACGATCAAAAGAAAGTGAACGCTATTGGTGCTTTTTACATGGCATGTATTTCAATCACAAAAAGCGGATCATTCATGTCAAGCAAAATGTCATGTGTTCAGCTGTCTATTTCTATACTAATCTGAATACGAACACACAGTTGTCCTAAATATTAGGTTAGAGTTGCTCCTAACGCGACAATGCTACTCGAAGAAATGTCTCTAAAGCCTACTTACATGTATGGCAGGTACGAATCTTGCTTCGTATATATGTATATGGCTTAATCTAAATGTCCCAATTCTTTTCAAAATTAATCTTCAACCCGCCAAGACAACTCTGTATCATGTAAGAAGTCAATCTAGGCATAGCTGAAGCGCTAGCTTTGATGAATCTTTTTTAAACGCTTCCGATGTTACAATTTACCACAGTTCTCTCACTTCCACTCTCTCCTACAGGCTATCATGCTACTTACACGAGATTTACGCTTACGGTGGTACATTTAATCATTTCGATCCCTTTCCAGGTCACATTCGTCGCCTTTAAGGTAACAGAACCTAACCTACGACCGCGCAATACAAGGTAGAGAAACACTGGTTTACTACAGTACGGCATTGGTGTTGCTGTTGCGACAACTAGTCCAGTCGCACCCATTGACAAGATCCTGAATAACGGTGCATAGAACTAATAAAGCCGAAGGAAGAAACGCAGAGACCAGACAAAGCAAAAATGCCTTCCCAAGAGCTTTGGAGCCATCTTGAGCACACTAATTAATACGAATACGCGCAGGCAAGCAAATGCGAACGGTGAAAACTAGATATCTATACCAAGTTGAATGGAAAAGAATAGTAATGCAACAGGCAGACATCAGAGCAAGGAACGAAACTAAAAAAATGTTGGAGTATTAAGTGGAGATCAAAACAGAGGCGAAGTGAGCTGTGAAGAAATCAAGCGAATTGTGATGTCTGTTTGCTAATGCGCAAACCCCTCAGTCGAACTCGCGGAAGTTGTCATGGTCAGGGCTACGAAGCTACAAGTTATATATAATTGGAAATCGCGCCATGCTAATGACGTTCTGCAAATCCTGCGTGTACGCTTGGTACGCTTTTTTATTTTTCTGTTGGTGTTCTTTTTGCTAATTTCCATTTTCGAATCATTTACTACTATGTCAACGTAGCGATGCCGAGGCACCGGTAAATCTATCTAAAGCCAAATGTACCCGTGTCCAGGCCTCAACGAGACAGCGCCCATATCCTCTGGAATCAGCATAGTTTAAAGTGGAGGCAACAATAGTTTGAAACACGTGAACAAATTCGTCGAGGCCCACCTGTCATGCATTCGTTAACCTTTAGAGTAGAGCGAAAGAGCCATGGAGGCAGATGGCAAAAAGCAGTGTCGACATAAAGAAGGAGAGATGATGACACTTCATAAGTAGCAGAGGCAAGTAGTTTACCCGATGGATTTCTTGGGGTCATCGGGCCCCTTGCGATAATATTGTGGATCAATGAATCAAGTTAAGTTAAAGGCCCCAAAAAGTCTAAGGCAAGCGAGATAATATTAGGCGACAAACTCTTGAAGTGGTTGAGTTAGGATGGTTACTTTTTTAATATGCATTAGAAGTACTCTCTTTCATTTTTTACACACTCTGGGCAACCATACACACCTACCCTTCGGGTTCACTCATGTTATTTTCCTATCTATGGTTTCTTAGAGAATATCGATGGGCTATGCTTATCCACCGACTACTATTTTTAGAACATGGAAAGTTCCATAATCATACGTACTTAGACCGGGATAATGAGATTGAATGCAACATTGGATATACTTTTACTCAATCCAGGTATTAAGGCATGGCGATGAAGTTTGACGTTTTCATCAAATAAACAGATTGCGTGCTCTCGAGAGGCTCATAAGATTTTTGAGGAATCTGAGACAATGGGCTACACTCACTGTTTCATCTTCGGCGAGTATCTCATACTAGCAGATACCCCTAATGTCCGCTGCAAGTACTACCGTCATATTACGCCCGAACCTATCCGGTAGGGCCACCAAACTCGGATTCCTCTGCAGGACGACGCAATTCTCTCTTCTGGTTTTTCGTCGGCTGGCGATACATATTGAACCATGGCAACTATATGCACCAGACGATTTTTTTTTATCGATTAAGATTCCGCAAATTGCTTGCGGAATTACATGCACTTTCAACTGGCCTAGAGTCAGTCCACAAGGCATCTATTTTTGGATCAGTTCACACAGTTCTTGGATTGTAACTATGTAATGCGTTACATGCAAGATGCCAGCTTCAGCTGACGGAGCCTATAAAACTAAACCCTGCTTTCGTAAAAAGCTTCCTCGATTGCTGCGGTGCGTTCTTGACCTTGAAGTTCCGACATCTGGCCATCTCCTCGTTGGGCTACGACATTCTAATATGCTGTCTTGAAACGTCTGCACTATTCACGTATAGAGCGCCCTAGCTGACTATCTTCAAACAATCTTCGACAAGCTTATACAGCAATTGTGGTCTTCGAAGAGCAAAAATTTGACCACTGAGCCTTGACTTCCGAGACTGGAACATGATTTTGATTCGTGATTCATTTTCCCTAGGGTAAACCTAGTTGGTTTTCACTTCCAAGTTTCTAGAAAACTGGAACAAGTTTTGTTTCCTAGCGGCAAAGGTTATTCAATTTCAAAGTCTCTCGTATCCGCTCGTAATAGCCTAATATGATTACAATAAAGGTTATAAGAGATACCCCTATTAAAAAATCACGTGCAGCACAACTGAACCCTGCCGGTAACTGAATCCCGAAACGTATTTATGCTGCATTACGCGATCAAACTCAGCTTTCGCATTGCCTCGGGTAGTGACAATCGTTAGTGATACGGTAGGCCTGCCACCGGTATTTGGAATGACAATACACTTCTTCTTAACGTTGTCATTGGCACGGTGGCACACCCTGGCCCATCATTTCAATATAATATGCGACAGTGTGTTTGTCGTATCCGCGAACGTAACGCGATAAGCGGTCCTGGAAACTGGGGCTGACGTGTCGACAACGTGAATTGCATTTCTTTGAAAGCTTCCATATAGGTAGGGCAAGGCTAGAGTCAGCGTGGATCGTAGTAAGCAATCGCGCTACACTTTCAGTCTGAACTATTTTTTGCTACAGACTTGTTTTGCAAGACGCCTTTGCGAATAGCAGAATTATTCGATTTGTTTGGTCGCCCTCTGGTAGAAATCAGTGGAGGAACCATAGCATTCGCGTAGAAAGCTATCAGTGAAGTAGCTTAAATCGCTTTCATTCTCGAAGTCCTCCCCTGCATTCGAAATATGCGTTAGATCGCTTGGTCGAGCGTAAGTAGCAAAAAGGGATTTCTTCTATTCTGGAAATATCTAGCGTCCTGTCTCGCGTACAGCACACCTCATATGGCTGTACGTGTATTATGTTAAACTAATGACGTAGAGTCGACATATTTTATTGCAACCTCAAACAGTCGGTAGACTGAAACGTGTGCGCGATAGCACTCAACTCATCGTAGACGTTGGCGTGAGCGGCACGTAGGTCAAGGATAGGATCTTAAGTTTATCTCATATGGCTTATGAATACTTTGGCTAAGCTATAAGCTAATAAAATATGTATTCTACAAAAAAAAAGACCAGTAGTATTCTAAATAAAAATTTTGTAGCTTCCTAACGACCCGCCCGTACCAGTCTGCTGCGAAACGATGCTCACGTAGACTTGAGATATTCATACTTTATCCTAGCATTTGAGTATATAAGAGCTCCATCAAGCTAATTATAATCTCCGACTATATGAGTGATTTCATTGGTAAGGCATTTCAACTAGAGATTCCTCTCTCACCTCTAAATGACAGCTCCGAAGGCCTCCGCAAAGCAGCAGGTAGTTCAATAAATAATTAAGCAGAATTTACAGCACCTGAAGAATCATACGCATCGCACTAGGTCATTGATGCTTACAGAGCTAATTATATGTTGTCTGCTTTTCAGTTCAATCGGGATTTTTCGATATGCGTCATGTTATCTCTTCTCTTATGATCCCTATAAGTTTACCGTCTGCACATAGACACTTGCATATACAGATATTTACGGCATATATACATCACCATAATCACGCATCGAGAGATTTCGCTTCAGGCAGAAGTTTTCTACAGAACATCTAGTAAGTAATGCCATTTTCATATAATCTCCTGCTGATTTGAATGAGCAAGCTGTCGACGGATGCCGTTTCTTCGCGTTATACGTTGACTCTTAGAGGATAGTCAAGGTTTGGGTGTCCTTGCTCCTTTTAGCAATACGGATTGCTTTATCATAGATAATAGCTTGTTATTCGGCTATTTAGTAACTCATATCTGTGTTCCAACTGTCGTCGACAAATCTATTTCTTTTGAATTTTCCTCGATTGATTAAGGATTTCAAAACGACGATTCAATCGAAGATTTCAGTAGGTGCCGCGGGACTAGACTGACAGCAGTTGAGGAGCAAACCATGTACGCGGGTCTTGCGAACCCTGTTGACGCTTGTTTAGCTAATCAGTCGTTCAAAACCCCGGAATGCCAAGACAGTGTGCCCGGAACGCCGATATGTGGCTGAATACGAAATCATGATGCTGCGTTTTCTTCTGCAGCTCATGTGAATTAGACCTAGATTTTCTTCGCTAGATAATCGGAAAGTCTGCCTTGTCTACTGAGCCCGCCTTGTAGATCAGGGCTACTAGAAAGTCGGACACTGCGCAGTCTCGGATCTCAGGAACGCTATTTTAAGGAGCACCCGTTACTGATGTTCGCACCGCCGCTGCCGCTGTCTTTTCTCTAATGGCATTCAAGGCAGCGAAGCACATAACCCAATTACACCCAACGGATTGTCTGTATTATAACATTGCATTTGGTGTAGAACCATGGCGGTCTGGTCCTCGCGCTACTCTGTACAATATACCCTTGGCCACTTAGTTGGTTGCTGCACAGCTAGTATACTGTGCAGAAAGCCTATTTAAACGTATGCTACCTGGACCTTACTAGTTCGTATGAAGGCGAGTCTCTAAGGTAAAACGTGAAGGACAACGCATACGATGTGTAACCGAATAAGTCATCCAAGCGAGTTGCGTGCAATGAAACCTTGCTACAACAATAGAGTAAAAGAAAACAAACGAGGCTACGCTAGACCGTCACGCCCCAATCGTACGTTTACCGAATTACTACGACGAGAAAAATGACAAAACAATAGAAAACAGAACGCAGGCAGAAAGAAGCATGTAGATGTTGTATCTTTACTCTGTGTGCGTTTACATGTGCGTTACTCTTTTAGAGTGTTGCTGGATATACAGGAAATATATTATTTTCTCGTATGAAACGTACTCGAAAGATATCACCTAGACAGTTCAAGTTCCAGTTAGAAACAGGCTTCACGAATTTGCTTGACTGACGATTAACCAAGAATCATCAATCATTAGCCAATTTTAGATAAGCTGTACATTAGGATCAGATCCGTGTAGAAAGGTATTAAGTAGAATATTTCTGATGAAAGGTATATCTGCGTAATAACAAGTTACAGTGAGAACTATGCTAATAAGATCGAAAGAACCTTCATTTAGGAGTGGCTCGACTCGGGTTACCTCCGTAGTAGTACCGAGGAATCGGAATTTCAGAGCAGAAAAATGTGGGGCACTTCATCCCACGAATCAAAGGAAATGACTTAAAGGCCTCACAGCTAGAGAGGAAACTCAAAATACAACATAAATAAACACCAGTCCGGCGCTAATAAAGAGTTTACGTGCTAGCCGACCCATAAAAAGTTTGCAATGGCTACTATAAATAAAACTGGTGATGAAAATATGTAAATTTCAAATATAACACTAACTGTCCGTCTTCCTAATAGAGCATATTAAAGGACTGAAATTTAACAGGTCTCTAACCTGCACTATCAGAGGGCAACACAATGGATCCTAGGTATAACCACGGAAGAAATTCACGTATAGGAGCTACTAGTACCATTCACATTCAACTATTAAGCTCACTGCACTGTTTGTACGATGAAACATGAAAAAAACGTGTGCATCCGGCCGGCATTCACTATTAAGGATATTACAATGGTAATAATAATTATTATCATATATATATGGGATAAATTTCGTTCCTGACTAAGGTTTAATCCCGCAAAATTCCCAAGTGCCTTATAGCATTTCTTCCATATTTTCCTAACCTAGTCATTAGAATAATTCTGAGATAAGCTGACAATCCTTGGCCGAATGATCATAGACTAAACGTCACCGGAGCGACAGTTCAAAATGCAGTGGAATTTTATATATATATATACGTATATTTTTTTACCCAAGATACGCTAGCAGACTGCACCGGAGGGGTAAAAACCTAGAAACAGTATTTACTTTTCGATAGTAGAAGTTTTTTAAGTTTAAAACGTACATGGCGGCAGTCACTAGGTAGTTATAGAATTCTTGAAAATGTGAAAGGCAAATTGATTACAGTAGAACGTCTTTTCTATAGGTGGTTCGGTCGCTAAAGATTGAAAGCCATTTGTAGATACTATAGATAAGATCCATACCGCCGTTTTTCTTACCTGTTTATTATTTTATATGAACGTTTTTGACTACTACCAATGTGTACGAATAGTTTCCTGGTCTCTCTCTGATACGTCACGCCCCAGCTAAAGTATGCTCGTACTAGTGCTATAATAATATGACACGATAACCAAAAAGGACATTGTAACTATCGCCTGTCAAATAACAGCTAACTGAAAGCGTTAAGTTATAACATCAGCAGCTAGTTGTGTCGGTGCTGATGCGATAGCGGACGCAGTGAATCGCGAGATACGTTCTTACACTGAACGAGCCAATTGAGTTAATGGACCAGAAGGGTAACTTCAAACCTCATTTTCCTTAAATTCCTGTATACCTTAAATAATGACTTGTTTTGTTGACCTAACATATACCGGTGTCCATGTCAATTATAAATAATGCTCATGATTTGTGTTTCTTAGAGCCGTCACGAATTGGCGACCATTTGAAGCTATGGATGACGTTTTACAGGTATGCTTATGACGGCTGTGAGCTCCCTTACGCCTCTCCTGTCCCTTATTAAGCTTTTAAAATAAATGGTGCAAATGCGCAAAATGAGGCATATCTGCCCGTTGCTGTAGGCCTCGCTTTTCGTTTCTTTACTTAAATGCAGATGTTAAATCAGTGCTCGGTCCGATCTAATGTTTCTCAAGAGACATCTCTCATCTACTCGGTTTTGCTGGATACAATTCATTCTGTTTGATCTTTCACGTTTAGGGAAGGCTGAATTAAATAGAATACGGGACACCTGTGGACTCATATAGTAGGAACTGTTTGGGGCTTTCAAGTACCTCCTGGGCTGTCACCAACATATTCGCTGAATGCATTTCTTTTTTGTTGCATCAACCGACAGAGGCGCTTCTGCCGGATAAAAACTACTGCTAAGAATCTCTTTCGTTTATTGTGCAACTCCGGGAACTATAAAACAGTTTTATCTGTGCATCCAGACGCCTTTCTAATTAAGCGGTTCGATCGTATCGTGTCAGAATTTAGCAGAGCCCCGTCTAGCTGTCCAATTGTTCTGAAACTGGGTTTGCCAGCAGTCAATGTTTCATACTCCTTTATCTAGCTAGTCGACCATCCATGGCTTTGCTTGTACAAGCGGGTGCGCCATATTGGCGAAAAACCTATGACGTAGGTGTCCCCTGCATACTTAGGAACGTTTAATTGAGCTTTTTTAGTGACGATTCTTTGGAAGTGTAAAATAGTCTGATGCTTCCTTCACTGAACACGATGTTTAGAATGTGAACTCTAGCTGGCATTTTAGCTCTGTTCGCAAAGATGATAGTCTTTGAACCATGGGCAATCCAGCACTTTTTTTTTGTGTTATTGATTTTTAACCGGTCAGTATGTTTCTGTACTGGGGCATCATAGAAAGCCTACCGCTTTGGACCTGAGGAATACTGGGACAAATAGCACTGATGAAATCTCCAAGCTTCATTCTCTGCAGAGTGTTTGTGTATGTATTAGACGGCATAAGACTTGTACTTGTGGACGATTCGGGTCATTTGCACTTGCGACCGTGTTAAAGCTGTCTGTCATCATTGTTAGCAACCACAATGCAGTATGTTGCCAATTTCGGGCTATAAAAAACAGGCGTTCGTAGAGGCTTGTTTTAGCCAAAAATATTGGATAATAGCTGATCATCACTCAAACTTCCAAAACGAACCTTTTGCATTTGCCAGCATGTGTTGATAGTGTGTTCTTGAAAAAAACAGCTTTTCTTGGGTAGACAGCACTTGGGTAGACAGATCCTGCTAATACGTATCGCAGTTTGTCCGCCGCAGCCACCTTATGCGTCACTTAACCCTTTACAGTCTTGTCGGGAACTCGTGTCCCTTTTCCTTCGCGGGTTCGGCTCGTTCACTGCCTTCATTTTACATCCCACTTATAGCCGCTCCCCTTTGCCATTGAGGAGATAATCGTTTTCCTTTTTTTTCCTTATTTGACCCTTTTTCGTTCACCCAACTATGCCCACCGCCCCCCACTGTCATAAAGACAAAAACCACCTGATGAAACACCAATTCAGTGAAAGCATTTGTTCGTATTAATATTGCCGCAATATTTGACAGCCGAAGAGTCTATTTTCGAAATTGTCATATAAGGTGTTCAAAACATAATTTCAATATTTCAGGACTTACTGCCAGCTAATCTTTATACCATGGATTGTACCCTGCTGTAATAGAATGCGTTGGGACTGGGTTAACTCAATGTCCCATATTTAGTAAGTGTATTACATAATAACATCGAACTACTATGGGACTGCACCCGCATGGAGCTCTGTGTAGTGACTCTAAGGTAGTCAACTGCGCGTGCATGTACAGTGATACCCAATGAACTCAGTCTTTTCAAGGGCATATTTTAAGGCTTGGAAGCTAATATTAACTCGAAAGGCTCCGCGCGATTCGTGCTTATATAATCTATGTGCTAATAAGGGATTGTAGCTGATCCACATATTGCACATTCTATAACCTGTCGTACAAACTAGAGTTCGAAGTTTGTAAATCTGATTACTAGTCCGCTGTTCCGGTTTCTTAATTTCGATCATATACACGGTACGTAGTTGGCATAATCCCACTGTAAAAATTCGGACATCTTTGAGAGCTGCTTCGACTGTCATATTATAGTAAATATACTATGTGTTTTTAGCTTTGCTCAAGTAATTGAGTCGGTGGTGGTCACTGATCGGCTGAATGTTTCGGCGTCCGGGCGACCCATTCGCGTATATCAAATACGCTTCAATTTTTTGCCGTACCGTACCTACAAAAAGACGCTTTACACGAATCCGTCAAAGGTACTGCGTTTGATGGAGACGAAGTTTAGGAGAAAAGGTTTATTGAAAGTGTTAGAAAAAAATTACCCTGGTTAAAGGAGCTCGCATGGTTGAAATCGGATCAAGGTCCACCCGTGGGAATACTACGATGGACGATAATCAAGATGAGGTAATGTCATATTCTGTACCTAACCACGACGGATTTATTCATTTCAACCAAGTTTCAACGAAACAAAAGAGAAATTTGTTACGTTTAAATAATATGCGTTTAAAAAATCTAACCGCCTTGCGCCCGTAGCAGCCTTTTTACAAAAACTTAGGGTAATATACGTATTTGTTAACATGTGTTTTTCACACATAACCTTCTTAAATGACAAATGCTGAACGCAGTGGTTCATCAATGTGAGTTTGGCTACATTGACGCTACGAGCTAATCGTCATGATCTTGGGAATGTGACAGTAGCCTGTGGATTTTTCGTCTCATTCGTCTGTTTAGAGAGGACTATATATGTTTATATACCTAGTCGGCACACTGTCTGCACGATTCAATAGGCAAGCCACACGCAGACTGCGTAACGTATACGTATATGACCAGCTTCAAACAACTACGTGTAAATGCTTGCAAAGTCGTCACGCATCGTAGACGCTTGTCTCCAAGCGCCTCTCCCGTAATAGACTAACTCCTCTCTGGCATAATACACACAACGTTTGCCCGAGCCCTTTCCTTGTTTTCAGTCCTGTACACGGTTAGAAGTTACTTCCTTTGTTAAGATAAATGGCGTGTATGACAGAGAGACGCGGAAGTCCAACATGGGATAGAACAGAATTGTTTTTCATTAGATCGCTGGCCGGCTGAGTTATCAACGAACCGATCGACCAACACAAAGCCGCCCTCTGTACTTTTGCTCAGCTCCTTCTGCTATCCAGTGATGTTGCTGAAAGAAGATGGCAACGACAATATCGACAGAACGCAGCTGGGTCGAGCAATTCAACTCGCTGTAGTCCTTCATCGTTAACGTTGTCTCCCACTTTTCGTGTATAACTCAATGTGAAAGGACGACCCCGCCGCCAATACTGGCCTCGTTTTAAATCACCCCTAAACCAAATATGGTAAGCAAGCAAGCAAGCAAGCAAGAAATAGTCGGAATGAGATAAATGCCCGATACAATTCATGCCAGATCAGGCCCGCAGCGTAGCCTATAATGGATGTTACTACCGCTATTGGTAATAATACATCGCTGACTTGTAGCTACTTCGGTAAAATTATGCTATATGAATAAGGTATTATGGCACACATACTGGTAAAAGGCGTTGTTTGAAGTTGCACGAAGAAGTACGTAGAAAAAGCTGAACAACGGCTGGACTGGGCGAAATGGAAGGTAACTAATAAATAGTGTTATAAATAAAGCCATTTGAGTGCAGAATTATTCCAATTCAAAATAGATCTGATTCAATTAGATATTATTAGGCGAAGGTCGCCGGAACACGTCTGGATAATGCTAGAAAGTGACAAATAGGAACATATAAAAAGCTATATATGATATTATATTACCCATAAATGGAAAGAAATGTCAGATATATATATATTAGAGCTCAAGTACATTACTAGCCGTGTCGAACCGCTGGGTAACCTACAGCTTCGAAGCAATTTTTTGAAACCCCATCTGGTTATTTCATTGTTATTAAATATGAACAAATGCTTGCAATCTCTCGGAGTAGCCCTACTCTATTAAAGAAGAGTCTATTGAATTTGAAACCTTTTTTCATAAAGAAAGTATTCAAATATACTAGCAATGTATCTGCGTCCATAGTTAACTTGAATGTAAACATAGTGCTAACTTAGTAGAACAATAAAATATCCATCCATCGTGGCACCAAAAAGCTAATTTTTTTTATCCCTTTATCGAAACAAACTCTCTCCAATGCATTTCGATAAAGGTGTTTACAAACTTACAAAAAAAAACTACGCAGGGAACTGCGTTCGTGTAACAAAATACCTTGAATTTTACTACGGATAACGACATAAATTAGAAATTTGTTACTATTTCCTTCAGGCAAGGATGTCAGGAACCGCGTATATATTAACTATTAAACTGGACCATGTGGAACACACAATGACAAGCGACTTATGCGAACATTGATAAAATCTTTCGATAAATTTGGAAAAAATTGCTTTTTTTGTTTAAGTGGACCAACCATTTAGTTGTTATTGGTAGAAGTAAGCAACACTTCACTTCAATAGGATCTAAATGTTTGAAATAACGATGTTGCTATTTTGGAAATCTCCTAGGCTGGATGAGACAGAATATTGTTCACGTTTTAGAAACGTCACTTGGCAGTTCCAGAATCATATTTTCACCTCTGTGTTAGATATGGGTAATAACGAGCGTCTTAGCAAAAGTTGGAATAGAGAAGAGCGATGTACTCTCAAACCGTCAAAAACAAAAACGTTTGCCCACCCGAAATTTCTAAAACCTCCGTTCCCACGAGCAAAAACTGGAGTTAAGCAGCTTTCCTTAACAACTAATTATTTATTTAATGGGTCCACACTGCACTGACTAAAACGAGGAAGATGACACGCCAAATATTGCTGGCGCGTAGACTGGCAGTATTTGCCAACGCCTACCCTGTCAGGTAAAATTCAACGCTGTACGTCGACACAATGCACGACCGAGTCAGTCCGCCATAGGGATTCGGGAAGGTGGAAATTTTGCAGGCGACCACGTCTCAGTTGCCGAATAACTTCGAACGGCGTCGTTCATTCGCTCTTATTGAAAAATAGTTTTCACAACTGATTTAGTTTTCAAGGTTACGTAATCCCGTAAGCTCTGCTCTCTCCCCATCCGTGCAATTTTTTTGATGTTCGACATTGGATGCTGAAAAAGGAATTGTGTAGGCGTTACGAATGAACTCCGATTTCAGCTCCCACTTTCACGTGCGCGAGCCGTACTTTCAACCATGATATGGTATGGTATGGTATGGTATGGTATTCCGTAATTCAGCCCATCTATTTTGCCATCTCATAGCTCTATCTGGTTTGATGTGAGTTCTAAACGCGACCCCAATTAACAGGGACAATTAGCGAAATTAGGCAGTTGACATGAGCTGAACCTCGACAATCTGATATTGTTTGGTGTTAAAATCCGCGCATCCATTTCATTGGCGTCAGTACCAACATCATTGTGAAATCTCTTGTTCTAGACGCCTTATGCCTTTTTTTGATGAGAACAGAGTTTTCAGACGTCCTTGAAGAAGGCAGGTTCTCTATCGGGCGATGAGTGGACGACATATAGTTACTTTTAATGATCTGAAGGATTTAGTCCATACAATAATAAGTACAGTACAAGCATATGCGTAATAGAAATAGTTACCTTTATTATTACTGGGCATAGCTTTAACGCAAAACAAATATAGTAAATTGCCAAAAACCTTTTGTTTGGCCTTACGAGAATAACATTGCGTTTGCCACATTGTATAAGCGCAACTCAGCCGTTCAAGTTATTTTTTAGTTTAGCATTTGTTTAGAAATGTCAGGTAGCAATCAGATTGTGCATCATTGTGTGTAAGGCCAAACAAACCCAGCTAATGTTCATCAGTGTAAATTTCATGTACCTCATGGCCGTAGATAAGCGAGTGGCGTTCGTACGCAGTGTCCGCTTAGACGCTTCTTGCCTCCGCCGAAGTACCGGAAATAGTGCAGCGGTAACGTGTCTATGAAGAAGCAGCGGACCTATATTTGAAATTTGCGCAGAAATACCTTTCAATTATCTAGTAAAGTTTCTACCGATAGAAAAAGGCCCTGAACACAATCATAACCCCCCTCTTTTACTTAGTCTTCATAGACTGCTTGTATTGATTCTTCTGTTCTGACAGGTACTTGAAGCAATGTTAAAAGATCAATAGTAAAACCTGTGGCAGAGGTTAGCTATAGAATGAGGTTTTTTTGTTGGCTCGCCAGAAAAAGAAGCACATCAACCCAGACAAATACAGACACATCTTGCTGTAAGTGAATACGTTACATTCACTTTTATCCTCAAAATATATGTCCGTATTTAACTCGAGCGAAAAATAGATCGCCGACCGAAAATACGAGGGGCCTAAACAGATTTCAGCGTTGTCAAGACTTGAGGTAGCCCTAACCCCGGATGCCAACAATTATCATATGCAATGATTTTAATGTTGTGTCCCCTGCTAAGTAACCCCCTTTGGGTAGTTGATCCAAACCGATTGACTACGGATTTAATAACCCGTTGAACTTCCTTAAAACCACTTTTGTGTGGCACTTTTTTGTCAGGGCGCTAACGATTATTAACGTCACCTACATCACTCGATCAACGGCATTTCTTCTGATGCTTCCTCCCATTAGCAACTACATGAGAGCCGCACTACCTAAATATTTTACACAGTATATAAATGGCGCACACAGATCCAGCCAATCTGAACCTGAACTTTTTGTCAACCAGCCGCAAGAAGATACAAGGTACATTTGCCCTTCTAAACGTCGTCAGCGGATCTATGAAGACCTTGTTACTGCCTTTTGTTTGCCTCTAACTTTCTTGTTGTTTAGATGATAGAGTAAATTCCGTTAAGAGGGATGCAGCATCGGATATGTGAACGTTTCGACGTTCCTATAGTTTTCCCGCTTGCGCAGTCAGTCATTCACGCCTCTCCTATATGAGGTTGACCTTGGTTTATAAACAAAACGATACCTTTTTCTAGAAATTTCCTCTTCCAGATGCACCGCGGCAATGCCGTATCCATCAGTTATGAGGAGGTTCATTTGTACATCTGCCATATAGTGCTTCAACTGACCTTTTCCACTTTACAACTCTTACTAGCTATTTTTTTCGTGAGCACGTGAGCTCTTCTTCTAATTTGCCGAAGGAACGGTGCTGCCCTGGGCCAATGACGGACAACGGTTTGTTGCTATTGCCTTTACGAGTTTTGTCGCGTGCGAGTAGCTTCATGGTGGTTGGTTCAAGCAGCATGGTATGGGATGCCTTCCCACTTGTTTTTGTCCTTTCTTTGTTCCTGCATTTTTTCGCGTCATTTAGTCAGCTAACTGTCATTGGCGTTTCATGAAATTGACATGTAACTGAATTTTGGATCGCGCATAATTTCCATCACAGGTCCGAAATCCCACCTTGACGAAAGAATATAAAAGATTTCGTTGAGAAACGGGAAGGTTGTCCATGTTTGATACCGTTCAGAATTTCGTACTATCATGTGGGTTATATAATGTTCGTAGATATATTTCATCGACTTGAGCTGCTTTTACCATGAATGTCGGTTAATTACATTTTGAATTAAGTGTGACGGCGTGGGTTTAGACTATAAGCATGCTTAATATTGAGATTTGCTTCTCCATATATTTTTGCCGCTGTTTAGGATGGAAAAACGACATTTACAGCCAATCGCAGTGTTTATTTGTATTGCATGGTTTTTTATCGTTTGACTGGTAGACTTTTTATTACAGGTGTAACTACTTAACTCAGTGGCGACCCAGGCATTAACAAATTAAAATATAATAGCTTGCTGTTGATGCAGTTATCTCTCCGCTTCAATCTATTTTAGATACTAAATGTGTTCTTGCATCACTGCTTGGCCCGTATAGAGCTCAAGAACAATCGATCCTATACTTTTTCCAATATCGAACTAGCAGACCAGAGATAGAAAAAAATCGTATCCGGAAAAACCTCGACAACCCAGGCCCACAGCCTTCCCTGTATGCCCTCTAAACTCGAAATATTAGCGGTAGTTGTGTAAAACTTTGACTTGATATATAGGCTTCCCTGTATAATAGTTTGTAGGGTTAGGCTGGACTAGTCAATATACTCGATACTGTCTCGCCACTTCCACGCGTTGTTGTAATGCTGGAAGTGTAGGAAGTGACGACCTAGTCACATCAATCTGTTCGTGTGGTACCAAAAAAAAACTTCTCTAACTTTTTACTCTTTTCACTGTACACGCCTGTGAGATTGGTGTCCTTAATGCCGTTGTGACAGGGCTACTTGAAAACCGACTGAGCAAGTGTAAAGGAAGTATACTATTCAAGGCACAGGTTTACTTCCTTTCGAGAATATCATGGCCAAGCTTCAACCTATACACCAAAAATCTCGGCCGATTTCAGCGCTTTATCCTACGATTGGGTCGCCGCCATTATATGATTCTGATCGCTCTCCTGTTGGTCAACATTTAGGTAAGAAATCTGGGTTGTTGAGGTAATTCCTGTTATCTACGAGAAGCCCTCTCATAATAACGCAGGCTTCAACAAAGATATATGCTGATTACTTTCGCATAATCGGTTGCGCTCACCATTAACAGCATTGGCTTTGGTGGACTAGAATATTCAAACACTTTTCGGATGGACTCGAAGAGTTCCATGATATTTAACAGTACTTATATACAATATAAGGAGGATAAGATCCCTTCGAGGGTATTTAAAAGAAGGCCTGCGATCGGACTGGTACTTAGTTGTATGTCCCTTTCGATAGGCTGCTTGATAAGGTAATCTCGAAGCGTCGCAGCCTGTCATCGGCTGTGAAGTAGGCCTTCTAAATAGTTATATTCCAAATGTGATAAATCTTAGACTTTTAAGGATCCTTCTTGAAGCATACCTAAGGCGCTGAAACTGCTAAAGTTTCTTCAGGCAGGCTCAAAGCTGCGTATATTCTATGTGAATATCCTTTGAAAAAAGTTATGATAATTTTCTTTACTATGAAAGAAACGCGTTGTGTAAACGCGTAATTGACTAGAAAACACAGAAAACCCATTCTATAGCGAAGCTTTCCGTTACCACCCGCTCCCTTCCCTAATAATTATTATATTCTATATGCTCTGATTGGCTTATGGAAGCACTTCTACGAAATACACAAAGAAAGTCCATCACCTATAGATAACCGTGCTTCAGGTTAGATAAGGACGCATATGGCAACCCGTAATATGCGCATCGATTTCTGGTAAGGATGAACAATCACGATATTACCCGATTGATCTCAATGAAATCATCGATCTCAACAAAACAAAATAGAACGCGCCATATAGTACTGCTAGAGGATTCGAAACAAGCGGTACCTCTAAAGTAGCAGCCCTCAAGTTACACTTTTTCTCCTAGCTTCCTGTGTTCGCCCAAATATATGGCTCCTTTTGCTTTCGAATTTATACAGAGATTTGTATTTAATTCGATCTACAAATGAGCAGAACCAATGCATACGACTACTTTGCAAGAGGATTTTCTTATCCACTAAACAACGAATCTTGCAAGCGCAGCTCATTATGTATTCTCAAGGTTAAGCAGAATTGCTTGTTCTTTAATGTACCAATAGCATCTTTTCTCAGGTATTTAATAGCTTACCGATAAACTGAAAATGCTACCGGGACAATGTAGGCCAGAGAGCCTGGTTTTCGGTTTGGGAAAGCCCTGGATCGCTAGGCAGATCATCAACAAAGACGCGAACTATTATCAACCTTCATTACGGGGCGGGTGTCTGACTATCCCGGACCTCGTTCCTCTTCTCGTAGAAGGATTTTCTAATATAGGATCCACGTTTTTAACTTTTCTGCGAGCTAGTCTGAGCCTGACCAGTAGAAAATTCGAGAACGAATTTGTGGCCGGTGTTTGCATAATGGCCTTGATCTTTGCGCTGAAGTTTGAAAAATCGCGTTACAAATTCCGGAACTAGCCTTTGTGAGGATGGGTTTTCTTATGCGGGTCTTCTAAGACTTCATTCGCATCAATGTTCGCATTAAGCCTGTAAGACGGTAAATAAATTGGGACTTTAGCAGCCATATCTTGGTTATTCTAATTGGCTAAAGCCGGACGGCACTTCGTTTTTCGATACTATAGCTGATTGTTTATTTGCGTGCGGTGAACCTTACTTCACTTTATTTTCAAATTAGTTTCTGAGATTTTTCGTACCTAATTTTGAACAAATTCTAATGATGATAACAATGCTATAATTTTTGCCCTATGTTTATATATTGTTATTTTATTTTTCGCGAGTGTTTTTGAGGAATTATAGTAAAAGCACAGATAGAGAATGCCGCTAGTGACTGGCAAGACCAGGTGGAAGCTTAGCTCCAGGCGCTCTAAAATAAATCTAACGACTCTAGGTAATTACTAATCAAGAGGTTATATAAGAGATAATAGTAAATTTGACATTGGTTGCACGGTAGTACTACGGAATACGTAAAGAATCGAATCTTGTTTCTGAAAGTACAATGAAACGCTATGATTTGTATTCAGCACTGTCAACGATTACACAGCCTACGCAACCTTCGGTGGTCGTTCGCGCTGATTATGGCGTGCCATCAAAACGTAAAAATTCACAACTCGTTCCCGTTGACTCCAATTAATCAGATTGGATAATCGGAAAGATCAGCGGATCACGCTGCTATAACTCAGGCCGAATTCCTATTATTCATATTACTCTCATAAAGTTATTTAGCATATTATTTGAATATGTTATAACTTGATAAGCAGATGGTAAATAGACTCAAAAAACGTTTTTAGTAAGATTCTGTTTACGCTGACTACCTCTGTTAACTTTCTTTATCCGTTCACTTGGTTAACCTATATGTTAGTGCATATTCTAACGATGTGCGAGGGTTAGTGGCTGTTGCAAAAAATGGGTAACATACAATTACGTAGGCGATAAAATCACTAAATTTACTCATCTATCAGCACGAACTCTCCGAGTACTTCATTGAACACTTTTCATGCTAATTTCGCTGTTTCACTATCGACTACAGATGACATTTTCTATATGATCTGCGAGATCTTTATTTTTTATATTACTTATACGACAAATCGTGGCATTGTTTTCCTAGAAATTTTTCGAAACTTGTTGCCGTTAACAGCTGAGGGCTGAGTTAATTATTTCCCATTGTAGCCTAACTAGGATCGCCATGAACGTCTAAGGCAGATGTCAGTTAGACCTTAGATGGATCAAATGGGTAGTGGTATTAAATTGAGATCATGACTGATCCGTAGCGTGGCACAAGAGAAGAATTGAGGGGTGCAGGACGTGGCCGCTGTAGACGAATTCTCAGAAGAAGCTTACTCTGATGATATGTGGCTGCCACATATGTCACTTAATTTGTTTCTAGAGAAAAGCAAAGTGGACGTTTTTTTCTTTTTTTGTGTAAATTAGGGCATCTTCAAATATTTGAACTGGAACTACACCCTTTAGATCAGGAAATACAATAGCTCAAAATATTGTCGAAATGCATTATCAGCAGACGAGGTCGCCCTGAGCACGCATTAGACTTGTGGCGACAATGGCCTCTTCTGGGAAGGAGTGGACGATAGCTCGGTACGCTTAATGAGCTTACTTTGCGTTTCTTTTAGTAACGTGAATTGTTCATAATCTGTGGATTGTGGGTTTGGGGCATTCCGGCAAGGTGTAAAGATACGGGCTACATCTATATCGGTGCAAGTCTATTGCACGACCATATTCGTCGTGATAATTCTTTTAGATAGGATAGATCAACTTTCTTTGTCTTAAGTCGCCATATACCACGAACACGTTTCTTTCGCTTGTTTTGTAAGGCATGAGTTCGATTATAGTATCGGCTGTCTCTTTCAGTAACTATGCTTTTTTTCCGATTTCTAACGGAATAACTTACGAACTATGAAGTAGCAAGAAGCATTAAGCAAAGTATTATTAATAACGTCACGACGGAACTATCCGTGTTCGATAGAAGTTTGACGACAAATTTAAGTAGAATCCTCAACTGTGATAGGCACTATATACCAGTAAACCATACATAGGTGAGCCACGTATTTATCTAATAATCTTACCGACCCATTGTCGTCCAGGCTAAGACCCGGGCATAGACAGACAGATTTTATTGCATGCTTGGAGCCAGCCCTTTGATAAAATGGCTAACGAGATGGAAAGCTCTGAAAAACTCGTGACGACGTAGGTCTACTTTTTTTAGTTAGTAAAACCAGTCCAGCGATCGAGCATGGTTGATCACGTTCTGGCTGGAATGAGCCGTCAAAACACAAACAAAAAGACACGAACATATGGACTGGGTTCTGCGCAGACGAGATTTAATGCCAATATACAACAATACAAGGATTAACTATTTTAAAAATATCTAATTTTGCACCGAGTGTGCATTTACATCGAGGGTACGCTGCATGTTACCTCGAAGGTTTTTCGTCAAAATGTAAGGTGGTTGGTAAACGGCTAGTTGATCTAAAAGGATACGAGAGTAGTATACTCAGCTTGACTCGGCGTTTAGTAACAAATAAGAAGAAATCAACGATCTATGCAGACGGTTAGCGTAATTGAGTAATCATATATGAAGGCCTATAGGATTCAATATGGAAAATCGGCAGCCAGTGCTGGATTTTTTTCCAGTTTTTTGCTAAAATTCTTTCTGTATAGATTCTTTCTGGCTAGATTTAGTGATACATACAACCGTTCGGGAGCGTTAGCTTCACTAAGTACGTTGCCTACGACGCTGCGAAGGTATTTTCTAAGTACTCTACTTGTAGGCAATGCAACGGCTTTCATGCTGCTCAAACGTAAGCTCGCCGTTAGCTGACATTGAAACATAATTTGAAAATGATTATAGTATCGGCGGGCAATCAAAGCCAGCGGGGCATCGTGCCTCGCAAACCTTGCTATTACCACAGACAGAGATGTATAAGAATCTTTCGAGAATTCGGACTCATCTCGTTTTTGCTACAGCACACTAAAATGCATATGGGGCAGCGGACTTCGTAGAAAACTAGACAAATGCGACATGGTCATTAATAACTATGTTATCTTTTTTAAGGTTCTAGCTTCTAGCGTAGCTATACCTAAAAGTCACGACAACATTTACTCGTATCTATCCACTATGAATATTTGCAGGATATTTGTATCTGATAAATGAGACAACCAAAAATTGAGGTAATTGCAAGATAATTGTGGTGGGTAACGTTCTGAACTGATATTATTGACATTCTAAATTGATATTTTCCCATCCACTAACGTATGAGTCTGCCACTAAGCTTGACGTCATTGTCCCAGATTTGGGCAAAAACAGGACGCGAACACCTCTTGGTCACTAGAGAAGGTCACGGCTTTGAAGTCGTCAAAGGCAATGTCGCTGATTTATGTGTCAGCACTTTCTGGAGGCTAGAGGCTCAAGAAATGACTTGTCCTTGTTATAGTGATTGGCACTCTTTCTATTCATATTTAGCTTTAGACGGTTTATAAAACAGGAACTGCAGCGCACATGGAATATCGCAAAATTCTGACCAAACGTATCCAAACTTCCAGAACTGCACTCATGAGATCCAGTAAGATGAAGCGAATCAACAAGATCACTTCAAGATAAAAGTTTTCTAATAATTTAATTATTAAAGACAATATTAATTTCGAGCATGCATAATAAGAGGTGTGTCGAATGAGAAATAAGTTAATCTTTACTTATTTCTATATCATTATAATTTAATAAGCTAATCAAACGGAATAAAACTTAATTCTGTCCTCTGGATATATGTATTCTTTGTAATGCCACTTCGCTCCCACTTGCAACTGCTGATCTGTCTAAGCGTGGTTCAAATCTCTTGTCTCCATGTGTGATGAGTTAAATTAATCTGCAGCTCAGAATGAGTTTCTGTTTCTGTCTCTACTTGATGTCGAAATCGTTCAGTGTCCTCACGATGTCTGCTGAGGAGCTTCTAGTCCTCACTTTCGACTAAGGCGGGAGCAGACCCGCTGCGCACGGCCTATGTACTGAACACATATGGACTACAATTTAGGCAAGCAGGGAATTGATAAAAGCAAGGGGTAAGAGCCAAGTTCCCGGATAGCACCGGTGTTACGAGCGAGCAAGACGCCTACGATCACCACTCACGCCCCGTACAGGTGCCTGCTTCAGTCTTAACTGAAAAGTAATGTTATCATCCAGTAATTGAGGCATAGATTAATTAGAATCGCAGGAGGAAGAGCGACAGTGGCGTCACTAGCGTCGGTAGCGTGATAATTGGGGAGGTAACCACGAACAGCCTTCTTTTTCCGAAGGTCACATGGTTCGTACGAAGTCGCCTTACTTTCTTCCGTTAAGGTCCCGTAGCTGCTGACAGCGATCTCAGAAACTGCAAGCGCACAATGCGCGAACCGATGTTGCTGTACGGTAGAAAGGCATATGGAGGTGAGTATTACGATCGAAAGTGAAATGCTGATGGAAAAAAAGTAAACTATCGTAGATGCGGAGCACATAGATCGGTGCTACCACATTGGCTAGAGAACGCGAAATGAAAAATCTTATCATCAAAATGATGGTAAATATCTGAACTAGTAAGTCGACGAGCGAACCCACTGACATTCTAGCCTTGATATTCTTTATTGATCAGCAAAGCCAATTGTTAACTGATAATCTCAACGTGATCCGCAACTAATCTAATATTAAAGGTAGAATCACATGTTGAAACATCAAACTGTGGAGAGTGGATTAACACAGTGTTGCTTCTTAATTTGGTTTACCGTCACCGGAAAGATACACCCACAGACCCTATCTTCAAAGCGTATTCGAATATAAGGCATTTCTAACCATCGGCTTTGGTTTATTCCAAGTATTTCCCCGGGGCGAGCAACAAACACTCTATTAGTTGTTATCTTTGTATTCCCCGTGGCCCACTTTGCTCAAAGCTCATTCCAAACTATCGTAAATTTTTTCGTATAGTAAAAGTAAGGGTTAGTGCCCAGTTCAGTAATACAAACGATTTGATTCGCATCGAGCTCTTTAATATATGGTGCACTTTCATCTAGGTAAACACGAACGTAATGTAAAACTGCTTTCCCTAAACCGAAATAACTCTTTCGTAAGAGCGTTGCCAACTTTCGTCATAGAGCGAGCTTTCAAACACTTCTTTGCCGGACGATCTCTTAAAGTGATCGGGGAGAGAACACTCTGTCTGCTCGATATACTATTGTAGCGGTCTTCATTTGACATGAAGGACGTCCCGCGTACTTTTCTTTACGCATCTGTTCTAGATTTCTTTATGGTACGAATTAGAATGAGCCTTCAGGCCCTGAGTTGCTAAAAATATCCAGCGGGTATGTAATGTACTTATGCTTTTATATAGGACTTTAAAGGCAAAGGAACGTGCAGAATGCTTGTAGAACATCATACTCAAAGTAAAGTGCCCATTCAAACGTGTTTGATAGACGCAAAGGAAGAGCCACCCGCATGCTGCGGCTGGACGTGTCGCTAGAACTTCTGAGATGTAATGCATTTTTGAGGAAGAACAAATCCCAACCTCGCAGACAGGCGGCTAAGGACTGCGGTGGTGGCAGCTCTCCCTAGCTAGTCGTTCCAGCGTAGGGAGTCTTGTACCAAGAAAAGCACTTCCTTTATTATGCTATCAGTAGTTAGGTGCCTACGCGATCGAACTCAGCTTTCAAAAGTAAGCCATGCAAAATATAAAGACAATCAGTTGATCATATTACGGCGGCGTGAACGCGGAATCGACGCCCGATACACCGGTACCATGCCATTTAATGCAGGAACACACACCGCTGGACAATCGTTTGCGTACATGATAAACAATCTATTACGGCAGTAGTTCGATTTAAAATACGTGTTGCTAATCAACTTTATACATTCAACGAGTTTATATGGGTGATTCATGTGTAATCCCTTATAGCCAAACCGGCCTAGGGGACCTGGGACATTTCCAGCATTAGCGAAATGATTACCAGAATATAAATACGCAGGAAAATAAAAAAATCGTGAAAAATAACACACAGTTAATAGCTGTTGATATGGTTGCCATGCTGTTTAGTAGCTATGTTCTAGCTATGAGTAATCTTGGTTGTACCCTTAGGGGGGCAAGTCCTTCATGCTAAACCTAAACGAAATTGTTATCGCAAATTTAAAAAAGTTGCGTTGCCAAGTGCGTGGGGAATAGCCAAATGTAAACACTCAAATTAACAAAATAAGTGTTTCGAGTTTCCACCTCGACGAAGGCATTGCATGTCACCTCTAGCGGTATAGGAGATCTGTGTCTATGCCTGCGTTCAAACCTCGGTCAGCTCAAGTTTAGTAGTCCAACTATTGCACTGTTACAAGGACATTTATACCATAAATCCTCGAAGGAATTAGTGTGCGAATAATTTATACAAAACGTGCTAAATTATTCAAATTTAAACATAAATAGAGCGGCCCATGTTTTGTCGGTCCTTTCGGGCAGGTCTAACTTACGCCAAATAAATGTGTTTTTATCAGTAATATTAACTACTAAAGAAATCGAAGATCCTTTTTTAATCGGCTAATCACAGACGCGACCTAGTTAATTACTTTGTCGTAGCCACACGAAGTAGTAGACGTATATTCAGTTTTGGTATCAGTAATTTACACTACCTGGGCAAGCGGATCATGTTATTAAACAGAAGACAAGCGACTGGCTCGGAATGGATATTACTAAGGTGGACTAAGCCCATACGTTGTTTTTACCTTTTGAGTTCAATTAGTGTTTCTTAGAAAATCACATATTTTCCGAAATTATGTCTGCCAACTCGCTTTTTTTTTAATAGAGATTTTGACCTTAAGTGGTAGAATGAATGTCACCGCTTCATGGCCTTTGGGAAAGCTGTTTCGTTTGCTGAGCTTTACTTTCTTTCAAAATTGAACTCGCGTTTCCATATAGTCTGAATTACGGTTAGAGTCTGCAAAAACATTTACACTGGCTACACATGTCTGGACATTGGCTTTAGATGATTTTAGAAGATCCTCGGTGTCTGCTTATAATCAAACCCAGGATTTCAAGCCCATCAGCTAGGTTCTTTTGTCGCCGCGGCAGCATGCTCTATCTTATCTTGTCATCGGCATGTGTTAGCTTAACCTTAATGTCATGCTCTGTTTGTTGAAGTCTTCGGCACTTCGGCCTTGATTTCGTCTGTCTTTTATTAACTATTTTTTAAATAATAACTATAACAACAAATGTTGTGCATCTTGCATATGGTTTACTTTTCTGCCATGTGCTCGCTTTGTTTTCCACACCAGTTACATTGTACTCCCACAACTTTGCCGCTTACAGCTGTTTAGCACTGTTAACGACAGAAGGTTGTGGAAATTCCCGCAACGTCTATATGGCATAACAGATGATTGAGGGCTAATTAAACTAGACAATGTACTAGAATTTGTCTGAACTGAAGTAGATGAGACGGCGCCGAAAAATTGCCGCCATAGTGTACTCGTACAATGCGCCGACCTCACCGGATTTGTCATCGAGGTCAACGCTTCAGCAACCGTCTGTGTTGTTGTACCATCGACATATACTTTCGGGCCATCGTACGATAGCCATCGCTGTGCCCTTCCTTTGCGGTATTCACACTTTCCCTGTAACGGCTGTAAGAGAGTCCGGAAAAAGTACCGCACCATTTTGTGTCCGCTATTTTATTCTCATCCTACTCATCTCAACTTGTCCCTATCCTATTTCATACTATAATATGGAAAGTTATGTACGTACACACTCATCACACTACATTTTCTAGAGGCTAACAGTCCTGGTTTACCTTCCTGATCATTTTCTTCCGTTAAAGTTATCTCACATTGTGCTTGTCGTCGTTACGTTACGAAGCTGAGAGCATCTGATGTTCAGCAACGCTGATGCGGAGCCAATGTCGGTTTTGGAAATGTGCCCGGGAAAATCACAGACGATGGGATTCGGTAGTTTGTTGTGCGGTAGGGCACATCGAATTGCAGAAAGGGCGCAAGAACGGATAATGGTGGTCCAGAGATTGATGCGCACAAGGCCAAAAATGTACGACCGTTAGATCGTTGGCGGCGAGGAGTGAAAAAAGTTATGCCAACTGTGGCGATGCCAGTAACGTTTGGTGATAGCAAAAGAGGACAGCTGCACAAGGGAAATCTTTTGTGGCGGCCGATCCCTAGGTTTGGAACTTAAGATTTGTTTCTGACTATCCATGTTTCGTAGGTAGGCAAACAGTTTATCTAACTCTCTTTCTGATGATATTACGCTACTGACGAAACTACGAAAACGAACGACCCCTAAGAGGAAAGTGGACTTGGTTCACTACGCAATGCTCAGAATTACCATTGGCGACAGATTCACGAGGATAATTCTTCACATTAGCACTTATCTTTTATTTTACGCGGCGTCGTTCTGTCAAATGAATGATTAATTACAACCACTCAGTTGATATCATCCGCACATAACAAGAGCAGTAAAGCTAGATTTGTTAGTCACTAGTAATAATAGCTCTATAAGATATGATTTCGCGTATTCTATTTCGATTTTTATTTTTTTTTTTCATAAATTTTTGCCCATTAATTCATCAACAAAGTTTTGTTATACTATCCTGTACTCGGCACCGTTTGAAATTTCCCCAGTTAAAATTGTTTTCCTTTGTCGTATGTCGACCATCCTGCCTTTCTTTAGGACAAATTGCTTAGGAGCTATGGGCGTCGTCGTTCAAACTCTGCGAGCATGTGTGCGTGGGCGTATGTACGCTTCTATCAATGTGCGCGCTGTGTAATGGCGTCAAGTGTAAAGGCTGTGGAGCAGACAGGAATGCGGCTGCAACACTTCACCAACAGTAAGAGCAGAAGAAGCACACGTTGTCTCCGTCAGGCTTTCATTGCACTGATGGAGGACCGCCAAACTAGGAAAGGAGAGGGAGGGGCAAAGGAGTCTGGCTATGGCCTGAGTTTGGGGTTGCAAGGAATGCTGATGAGGAGTCGGCCAGAAGCAGGCTGAGTCCTTGAGAGTAACCGAGCAAAACGAGTACCTTAACTGTCGTCCTATTTGCCTCCATGAGTACTTATTATTCAAGTGATCCACTTGACGCCCCTCAATACTCTTAAATGTTGGTCTCTTGACAGGCGTAAGGAAGGATGAACCTAACCGTAATCGGATCATCACGGAAGAAGCAAGGTTACAGCGATGATACAAGAACAGATGTTTGTCTTTAAAATGCTCCACTGTTTGGCAGCTGTACGAAATGTATCATCATGTAAGTTTAATATAACGTCATTCTTATTCCAAGCGTGCTGATTAAATTATTGCGAGAACAGCAGTCAACGGGGACGGAGCTAAAGTAAGCTATATGGGGCTTGAGTCCAAAGAACTAGTTAGTTAAAATACGAAAAAATGTATCGTGTACGTATACAATTTGACTAAGCGAAACATCGTAACGACGCGTTAACAGTATTGTCCTAGAGATTTGCTTGTTGATCGTCCGGTGTCCGACCTGTTTGGCTGGCCTAATCAAATTAAATGGGAAAGACATATTTTTTCCGATTGAATTACTAATAAAAATCACTATAAGCTCATAGCGCCGGCGCCTATAACACGATGAAATAAAATTGGGTGGGATGTACACGTTCGCAAAACACCAGGTTTTTTTTTTCTAGCGTATGGGAAATACTGTATAACAATTAGTATATAAGGAATTTGTAACGCTAACTGCAGCGAAATTCTCTCCTCTATTCATTAATGTCACGTTTACAAACTCAGTATTATCAGAGGAGCTCCATTGGCTGCTGAGTTCGTATGACTCCGTCTTCACTCCATGAGACGGTTTCGGGTTCAATGTTCAGCTGAGACTCCGTGATTTTTTTAGCAATTTGACTTTGCCGTATGAGCTCGTCGTGTAGTTACGTTTAGTTAGCGTGAAATTCATTTTAGTCCTTACTCTACTCCATACTGCGGGCATTAGTGTTTATTGTGGAAATCTCACCGCTGAAAGGTTTCAGACCTCAACGCAGCAAAACACGCATATAATTAACAAACGAATAAAACCATGACTAGTTTTTCTTTTGCTTTTTTCTCATAAATTAGACTGATTACGCGTTTCTCTCGTCATTTCCTTCTATTCTAAAACAGGAATTTCTTAAAAGTTTTAGTTACATTCAGCCTCGCCTGCCTACATCGTATATAATATATTACGCATCTGAACATCTACAATCATCTTTCGTCACTGTTTTTTTACTGTTGCCAGCGAAGCAAGTCGTAGCCTATAATATCGTTAGTGCACCGCCTGTTCCGTCGCATAAAAATATGATCGTCACCTAAAAATGTCACTAATTCGCTGAGGCATCTGTTCCCTATTTCCCAGCCTCTTTTATACTTAACTTTTACTACTAGGTAGCGTCCCCCTACAATATTTCGTGCAATGGTTTCGCTATGCCGCGTCACCCCTGCGGCCATCGCTTTTTGCGGACGCGTCTGCATCGCCGGATCTTTACGTTGTCCTTTCTTTGTCTCTCTCCTTGGCCTCAATGCTACGCTTTTAAAGAGATCTCATTATAGTAGTGCTTTTTCTGTCCAGTAACCCTGCTTGCTGCAATACGTGTGTCCAGTATCTGTTCCTCCAGAGAGGTCCGGAAAACGACGACGCGATAGTACGGAATGATGAAATAGCGTGAAAGAGAGAGGGGTGAAAGAAAGGGTTGAGATAGCCCAAAAAGTACACTCTAATCTTATATTTAGTCGTTTTTCCTCTTACTGTTGCTACATGCTTTCCGTTTGTTATATAGAAACAGAACGACACAACGTTAGAGCAGCTTGCGAGCGCTAGACGATCGTACGTGCCATTACTGCGCCCTTAGCTGCCGTGTCAATGACGACATCTTTTTCTTTTTTCCAGAATCTCGCTTTTTCGTTCCCTGGTTTAAGCTTAGGCCCTTAAACCTTTTCAGGGCTATCTTCAGTATAGTCCTGATCCACTCCGCTCAACACTAGCCATCAGCGACGCTCAGTAGCCTTTAGTGTCTGCCCAGTTATACAACCGTTTAGTTGGGCGAAAAAAAGGAACGAAGTGCGGGTTTCCCCATGTCTCGCATCGCGTAGATTTTCCCAGTTTGCCCAACGTCAAACAACTCCATCCACCAGTCATAGACCGCTGAGCCCGTTTTAAGCCAAGCTTCCCGGTCTAGATTGCTTAGTCGTCTTGGCCCCAGTTTCGTTGGCTAGAGGAACCGACCTCCAAGCAATCTCTCTTCCTTCGAGTTTAGGTCGTCGCGTAGCTTCGGGCACATTTCCAAAACGCTTTCCGTGGTTCCATTTGCTCCCGTTTTGTGCCGGCTGCAGAAAACATGAGAGACCTGAGATAAGTCGAGCGGAAAAGGGTCATCAGTTGCGGACGGAAAAGAGAGGAGCTAACGGCAAAAATGTGCGGGAAGAGCAAAAAGCAAGAAGTAGGATGGAGCAGGATCGAGGAGTAATGCTTTCCGAGCCCTCTACCTTGAGCTAGCTTGCCCTCTTAAACAGACAGTAAGCAATATGGGAGCGAAAGAGGACGAAGAATGTAGAGAAGCCGAGAAAGCAAGGGTGGGATGCGGCAAATGAGGCTGGGCCAGGGAAGCCTGAAGGTGTCCTTGAGTGCACCGAACACCGTTCGACCTACGACGAAAAGGCTGCCAGGATAATACGATATATCGATTGCTGATTGAAGGACACATTAGCTGCGGATTTTAATATCTCACTAGAAAAGTAGATATTGAAGTTAAGTATGGAGCAGAGTTGCTGTGTAAAATGCATTTGAGCAGCCATGTGTTGTCGTACGGGGAAAAGTGGAGCTTTATGAGTCAAAATCTGCTTAACGTTATCATTGCAAATAATCTCCGTCACCGAAAAAAAGGTCATGTATCAGCACATGTCTGCGTTTAATTTTTGGATCAAAAATTTAAAAAAAGAAAAGGAAAATCGAAGATGATTTGTTGTTTCATTTTGTTCATTATTGAGTAGCAAACATCTCTTTATTTTATTGGATTTAGAAAGCGTCTGTCTGACTCCTATGACATGTGATCTGCATTTCGTGAACAGTCCGTGATTTATCGTACTTGAACTTTTTTAGTAACGCTCTGATCAATACATAAGCATCATTAAAAACGCACTTTTGAACGACAGCGATGAAATTTGGAGTTCACGTTGTTTTTTTTCTTCGTCGTAAGCTTTCCGTTCTGCTTTGTTGGTTATGCGACTGCATGTACACCTGGACTTGGAAGAGTCCAAGATGTTTCTAATATCGGAGGGAGGTTCGTTCAGCGCACAGGTTTGTCGTTTTGCGGTGAAAAGAATTGAGTTTCGTTTAATGCCAGAAATAGCAGACGAGCGCATGCCTATTACGATACACCATCTGTAAGGGATTTCGTATAAATCCGAAAGGAGCCACTCATCGTAATAACATCAGTTCTGACGATTTCGTATTGTTCCTAAGTATACAATAATATTAGTCATTAATACTGAATGTTTCATTCATAGCTATATGCCTGTCTACTGGCAGAGCTCATCTAGAACATGTGTTTCATCGGTAGGACACTTATTCCTTGAACGCCTTTCAGCACCTCATGAATAAATAGTGAGATCAGAAATAGTAGTTGGCTTTGAATATAATTAGCTGGATGCACCGACACAGGCCACTCTTCTTACTGGTAACACTGAAGGTCCAATAGTTTTGCTAAAGAAAATGTTGAATCATACAGAAACGTAATATAGTTTTAAGGTACGACTTAACACTCATATAAAGAGGGCACCTTGTAAGAAAGTACAAAATGACAGCAATGTTATATTCCTTGAAGGTGCCCGATTCTGAATTTCTCATATCTAATTTTTCAACTCATATCCTCAAAAAAATATTCCTAATTAATCAATTTTTTAAATTTCGTACTGAAAGTACCTTATTATAATTTAAAGACCGCTTGAATTTTTCTTAAACCACAACTAATTGATACACCAATTAAACTCTAATCGCATTTAGGAAGTTTACACCACAGCATTCCGCCTGGATTTAAAAATAATTTCTTGAAATGATGTATTTTCACAAAAAAAATAATGTTAGATATATATATTTTATTTCAAATAACAAAAGGGAAAGATGCATCGTCATCAGTAAAATGTGTCCCCGAATTCATGGCACTTGAGGCATGTAAGTTCCAGACATGCTCTCTGCCAGTCAAATATGGAGCCCAATACAAAGTTTCGTTTGTTCATCATAAATGCCCACACATAATAGACATCGTAGATAGGCACAAATGACGACGCTGCGCTCACTTTGAGAGAATTAAGCAAACGGATCTTCTTCTACGTTTATCGGTACCGAGGGTGGAGTAGACAATCGGTGATTAGGTCAATCGAGTAGTGTCAAATAAGACTATAATATCACAATATAACAGGTTAGATAGGCAAAAAGGTCTTGAATCTTCCAGTAGGGAATCGGTACTCGAACTGGAATGAATAAGATGGATGGATGCATACATAGAGCGACATTGTTCAATCCAGCCAGATTCACAAAGGAGTTTATAGTAAAAACTTGTAGTGACATAATACCAACTATTGTCCTTTAAGCATACTATAGATCTATCCTCAGTTGCCTAAAAGACTAGCACGTTTAATAGAAGCCGGTATTCTCTGTTGGCCTCTATCAGGTCAGGCACTTAGCAATCACCGATTTGCATTGAGATGAACGCATTATACAAATATTGGACTGAGTGCCTGAAGTCGAGTTTTCGTCTGCTTTCTATTGATATTCAAACTTGGAAGCTGCACAATTTCGAATTAATAAATAAATCATCTTCGATTTGTGAAAAAAGTTTTAAATTAACCCAAGACATATGCCGACCAATTTTCTAAGTTGATCCATTATTCAGGTTGTATTTTAAGTGAGTATTAGAGCAATAGAACAAACAAAATCAATGAATTTAAGCGTTATTACAGCCTAGTGAGATAATGTCCTTGTCTAATGTCCTTGAGATGTCGATCATCAGTATCAAAGACGTCGATTATTTTTTTTAGTTTTACATCTGTAATACGTTTTTGTTAGCTGGTTTTAACGATTGCTCTTCGAAGTAATTGAAGTCGCCGAAAATATCTTTTGCTTCATGATGCAGCATTCGCTGCATTCTCATTTTGAGCTTCGAGCACAACCCCTTAATGCCTTGTTCTACGCAAACATTGTAACGATTCAGAATTTTGAATTCAAGTAATTTTCTCAATGATATTATATTTTAATACTAGTTACCTTATCATCGAAGTTAAGCCTTGTCCGTAAATTTCTGATTGAATACGGCTGAGTGACTATCTACATCCATCTTGTTCCCAGCTGAAAGTTTTCACTTCATTCCTCTCACGTATTTACGTAACAGTTTCCCTACAGCGTTAGATAATCTAGAAAGTGATTGTTTATAATTTAAGACATATGTTTAATCATGCTCATTAGTAACTTAAAGTAATCACTATGTGCCTCTACTCTTTCACACAGATTATTCAAGCTAACGTGCTTGTGAGATGGCAAGAGTCGCAGTAATACATTGGGTAAAAGCAAATTGATTTGAAAAGAAGCCCTACCAGACGACGCCACAATGAGACCAAATCAGCAGAAATATCCAGCAGAGGTTCATATTAGGTAAACTTCTACTAGAAATACTGGTCGACGACGTTAGACTACGAAATTAAGCTCATAAACCGAAGGGGCACCAACAAACGACGGGGCAAGAAACCGAGTCTATTCTTTGAATCGTTTCCGCTCATTAAAAAACTGCCATTTTAGTAGCCTTCCGTAAAACTTATAATTAGGCACTCGACAGAAAAATCGCTACGCGTGAGATCCGTTATTTAGCTTTTCGTGTTCGAAGTAGAGAATAACGTCTCTGTGATGGGCTACTCGGTATGGTTTTCGACGGTAGAGATATCACATTATCTTCTAAATATGTACAAATCTATAAATTTTTTGTAGAGAAGCCAAATAAAATGATGGGGTTTTAAGCTAGTAGATTTCTATTGGCACAGACACATTATCTGTTTTAAGTAAAAAAAAAATTCTAGCGTTTGACCGGTCAGAAAATATTGCCTAACGCATTTTACAAGTTATTGTATGATATAAAATGTCGCATTCTATCTTTTGTTTTACCGCAGTAGATAACTGAATTGGCGTATCACAGGCCAACACCCTGCATAGTTTGTGCGATACTTGAGATTCGAAAGGCCAACTCTGGATAGAATAGATACGATTATTTTCCCCGGTAAATCGACGAGACCTGTTTTATTAAGTTTAAGCAAAATAAACGATTCCTGACAAAATCAATATAAATGTAATGCTGTTTGGAAATCTGCTGCCATGTTCGAAGACGTTCAGTGGGGAGAGTACGTTTGGTTTGATTGTAACAGGATTTTCCAAGATCCGCAGACCATATCGCAAAACGAATCTTACGCTCTGTTTCTCCATATTCAGCAGCATGCAAAGCACGTCGCGAGACAACTACAGTACAATCCTATGCTGGTCGCCTACGTAAGCCGTTTACCAAGGAGGGGTCGACGTGCGGCCTTCTCACTGGCGAGTAACCTTACAGTTTTCGAAAATGTGCAATTGATCTTGAACTTTTGCTGCATAACTTCGAAAAACTCAGGACAGCCTTTTGCTGTATCCGTTTTACAGAAAAAGGTGCCGAGTTAAACCAATGTTTGTGTAATTAGATTTCTAGATCATGAATAACGTTTACGATCTGTGTACCACTGTACCATCAGTTGCAATGCTTTGACACAAATACTTATAATTCTTCAATTTTACCTCGTTTGTAAAGAAAATTATGCTAGAAAGCGCTGTGTGTGTCATCAGATCAAACAAAATGTTCCGCGTCACAAAAGGGAACCAAATATTTTTAGATATATTACTCAACGATAATATACACAGGCAAAAATCTGTGTGACCTGTTACTTTGTCTATGAACTGAATCGTCAGCATTTGCATCCGATGTAAACTTAACGCAGTACGATTTGGTGTTTACGCTTTGCACCGAGGCACTTTTTTGAAGTTCGTTCGGTAATATATATCTAGTAAGTACAGTATGCTCGTACCCCAACCAACTTGTCTTGATGCATGTCATGTACATCTTTTGTGCAATATTACTGTCTATGTCGGTCAAATCGCTTGAATCTGTGAAGATCCTGTATATTAAAATGGAATCTATTTTAGATCTTTGGAGAAAGCTTCTGTAATCATGCCAGTACATGTATATACATATATATATGGAAGGCCTCCAGAGCAGCGGCCTTCGTGGTTGCACGGCTGTCGACGTGGCGGAAAAAACATCGAGACCTAGATAAGACACGTAATGATTCCGACTTTTCAGGGGGCTCCTTATCAATATGAGGACCGGAACTATAACCATTAACAATCACCGTTATTAGAACGCAAAAGACAAAGCGACATCAGACTCAAACCATTTTATGAACCATTTTGCGTAGTTTTAGCTCATTTTCCCTACAAAAGCTTACGCGTAACTTCCACTTACTCACAAGTCTACAGAATTATGATGGTAATCATGGTTAATTCTGGTTCTACTGGCTATAATTCTGTAATTCTACTGTTAGTTATTTTCAGAGCGACATTATTAGTGATTTGGACTGCAATACCAGTACAAACGAGATCGTTATCTTCCTACTCTATTACTATCATCTATTAGTTATTATATTTATTATTATTTATTAATTTACGACGAAAGCAATTTATAATATTACCATCGCAATGTACACCAGTGTTTGATATTTGAACGTTTAATATTTGTTATGGGGCAAATATCTATATGAGTAGGGCCTTCCAGAGCGTATTGACTGATCATAAGTCCTTGGATCCTTGCCTCCGTTTTCAAAGCGAAAAGAAAAAGAGAAGCATATTTGGCTCGCGATACTTTGATCATTCAGCCCACCGATCATTGATGACAAATAAACTATTAAAAGCTTCTGAGCTGCTTTACAATACGAAGCTCAGAGCATAGCTTACAAGTCTGAAAGGAGAACAAATAATATACATATATTATATTTTCCAGTTTGTTGTTACATTTAGGAAATAGTCAAAAGGAGGTAGGCCATAATTAACTCATTTAAAAGATTTAACTACCCAAAGAGTGATTTCCACATAACTTTTCCCTTCATACAAACATGTATATTGGCAGGCGGCATAGAACGAGGGTTTTTAACAGCTGAGTAAGTAATATGTTCTTTGAACTTTCTGATCAATTTTTTTACATAAGACATACTATATTGTGGCCTAATAAATTTTAACGATTTTAAACATTTGTCTCTTTTCTCTCAGCGGTTTCTATATAATACATGAGTAAGGAGAGATTTGCTTCTTCTTTGTTCAGATATAAAATCTCATTTAAAGGCTGTCGCCTCGCCTTACGAAAACTACTGTCGCTTTGTTCGAGGAGCGATACTGAGTTCGACTTCGGTCTCTCAAAATAAGTATACTAGTCTTCCAAATCGATAAAGTGACTCTGTAAGATAATATAAAAAAAATGCATGTTAGATAAAAACCGACTGAAAATACGACTAAAAGCCGATTTCAGAAAAATAAATTAAAGCTAACAGACTAAATTGAGAATCGTTTAACCGTTTAATCGTAAAAATTTGACAATCGTCAAACAAAAAATAAAAACTTGAAAATGACGACGAAAAATTTTTAAGAAAAATATATTTTCGAAACAATAAAGTTAACTAAATATAAAAGATTAAAGCAATTAATATCTTTTTAGTTATATGTCATAAGCTTAAAATCGAATTCAACGAGGAGAGGCTCAATTTGAAATAAGGATTATCGATTCTGAAAACTAGTGATCCACTTTATAGATATAATTTGAGGTAAAGCCTTGTTATACAAGCAAGGCTACGACAAAAGGCTTATAGGTCAAAGAAAAAGTTCTAAACTATTATATATAAGACGCTTCAGCAAGTATCAGCAAATTGTTACAGAAACGAAGGAAACGCAAAGTTCTATTTGACTACCTAATATAACCTTTATACTATACGATGATCGGGCACTATTGAAAATTACAACTTTTCTGAACAACAGACCCAGACAGGTGGATAGCAGCTTTGGTAAAGCTATACAACAATCCTTAGTATCATCGTATAAGTGACATGATATCAACTTTTTTGATATAATTATATGTATGATTATGCTACATGCTGGGGCGACATAAACCTTATCGCATGTGCGCGATTTTTATACGATTATCTATTTCCTAAACTGATTATTATTGGCATAAAAAATTGGCAGAAAACACTTCACCATCCACCCCACTTCCATGATTATATTTTTGCTACCTACATCCAGAATAGCTACGCTAATCTATTACATGTAGCCTGTCACGTGTGTGAAATCACCATGATCGCTTCATCTAGCACGAGCAGCAACTACAGTAGAGAAAGAAACATCTATGCATTCATAGTAGCCTTTAAACTAGTACTTCACGAATAACATTGCAATGTCATAGTACTGTTGCTGTAACAGTAAGCGGTACGTAAGGCGTACATGACCTGCGCAATCATGCGCGCACAGCTTCTCTTACCAAGTTTATTCCCGTTTGCCGGTCATGCATTAAATCAACGGCGGTGGAAATGAAGCGCAACGGAGGGCTGCCCACAACGGTTTGCGTGGAGCGGCCCCTACAGACACAGGCAAAAGCGGATGAAAGAGTCATCCGTGCGTAAGCCAACTTTTGCTGCTTGTAATGGACGAAGAGGACGAGACGGACTTGGTGCGAAGGAGTGAGAAGAACTTTCTCCCTTCATATTTCTGTCTTGTTATTCGTTGCTTTCGGCTTTCCTTGGTGGTAAGCACTGTGGTAAACATGAAATAAACTATAGCAAAGGGCGATAGGAGGAACGCGGGTACGACGAAGACGTACGTCAGCAGTGGTAGCTTTCATTAGTTTGTCCTTCGACGGCTATCGTGACCTTCCTTTTCTCGTGTTAGTAGTGATGCGGGGGTTGCAGAGGCAGACGAAACTGACATGCTAGTGGCGCCACCAGTAACGGCTTTTATAACAACTGCTTTTACTTAACGAATTTGCTCGAATTTTTCTTCGTTCTATTGATGCTGCGTGGTGCGTTCTTACAACAGGGTCAGCATGGCAATAGAATATCATCTGGGGCAGCCGATGCCTCAGCGCCCCCCATCGGCCATTCTCTTTATCCGGAGTCGTAGAGCGCACTGAAGCCGCGAAACCGAGAAAAGGGATAAAGCCACTCGCATCCTTCAGATGAACGAGTTGACTAAGCAACCAACGTCTTTTCATTGGGCGATCCTCCTCGTTTATGGTAATGGCTTTTCCTAAGCCACCACCGGCATACCTGTCTGGTGCGCGCATCTTTGTGCCTTCGTCTCTATCCTGTCTGTTCACCCTTTAAGTTTGGTGGTAGTCAGAGGCGAAGCAAAGGACTGCGTCGCATCCCTTCACGTGCTGCATCGTTCAGTATTTATTTGCCTTTTCGTCGTGTTGTATAGCCATTCCCGTCGATTTCCGTTCTCTCTCAAGGCTATACTTTCCACTGTTTTCCGGTGCGAGCAGCAAGCCCACTGCAGTAGCCGTCGAATCAGCCGTTCGGCTGTTTTCGTTCGACTCATCAGTCTAGCTAGAACCGGAGAAAGTCCTTGTCAAAGGCACAGCATCCTAAGTTTTGTATCCGCTGAGTCCTAGATCGAGGCTGAAAGGGCTGCCGGAGCGGCCGTACATGCTGCCAGAATAATTGGATCCTGTGATCGGATCAGTTGAGACGAAACTAAGTTTGGAAAACAATCGGACAGACTGGGACTTTTCATGTTACCAAGTCCAGTTCTCACTATATGTCTCTTTTGTGTACTTCCCTCCAACGAGTCATTTCATGGCAACGTTCGTTTATACCTAGCCAGAGTGTCGATAGAGACTGCTACCGTAAAATAGTAATTACTGCTATTACTACTCTTGCAATTTCCACAGCAGTCGTAGAAATACATGCGCAGAGATTCGTTTTTATACGGTTTATTACAGTGGCGGGTTATCGGTGACTGGGTGATCGATATTAGAATTGAGGATGCAAATGATCGTCTTATGCTAAACAATAATGTACTGAAAATCCTTGTTATAGGTGAGCATTATACGTAAACTGCTTTCCACAAGCTATTTTTTAATTGCTATTTTACATAAGCTAAGGAAATTATTATTAGTGTATCTTTACTAAGCTTATTTATCGATATATCCAATTATCAAAAATTACTGTAGATCTGGCTTTCAACGGGTAGAGCTCGACGTACGAGTTAAAATCAGTGTAACACAATAAAGCCTAAATAATACCGGACCTTCTATATTGTTTCCAGTACTTGTTGAGAAAGTGTTTACTAATGGTTTCCAAGGCTACTTACGTGTACGTAAAGTCCGGCTGCTAAAATACAAAATTGTCTCTGCCGTCAGTGTTCCCTTTTGTCCCCATAAGTGGATACTGCTTAGGTTTCATATTGCGATTGAAAAAGGCGCTCATTCTGTCCATATTGTCAGGGCAGCCCAATGCGAGAAAAAAGAGTATCGCTGTTATTGAAGGCGAAAGCGATCAGCGGCTGACAAGAGCCCCGTCTCAGTTATTTTTTACTTAAGATCGCTTGTGATTGTTAACATTGGCCCAGGGAGCAAATGACACATAGGAAGATCAGTTGTACGCAATCGTGTTATAATAATCGGCCGGCGGGCGTCCGTGTAAAAAATGCATGTGCCAGTCTGAGGGGTCACAAATATAATTTCAGTCATATTAGATGCCGACAAAATCATCTAAACAAGTTCAACGAAATCGTGTCTAGCTGCGGCGATCTGACATTTTCTGGGTCGGCAAACGGTCTTTTTCCCTTTTCGACTTAGCAAGTATATGTGGGCCATAAAACACGTACATGATCGTATAACATGCCTTTTAATGCAGTAGTGTTTTGATGCGTCCCTTATTATCTATTTACGGACCTAAATTTTAGTGCTAATTATGTACCCACATTGAATTAGCTGTATGAGTAGTATCGACAATATATTTAGATAAAATTAAGGACTACAACTCGCCTATGACCTAATCTTCGACCCGTGTGCTTCATTATTCTACTCCTATATAGCTATATATATATATATATATATATCTATGTACACATATAATTATAGAGAGTGTCAGTATTTGGAACTGCCCAAGTCTCTCGAGCACAACCGATACAATTACAAGTTTGGTTCTTTTGTACAAATCAAACTCAAGTCCTGACCTGACATACAGGGTGAAATGACCACATCCAGATGAATGGAACTGGATGAAGTCATGTGGAATAATTACGACTCTCCTACAACATGTTTCTTTGACTGTAATTACTTGACTTTCTGCTATTAATATCTGCACGGAAAAAAATGCATTATTAGGCGGCATTGAATACTATAACAATTTAAGTACGTTACCGACCTTGGCGGGTTTCCCGTTTTAGAGTTCAGTATGACGTATGCGTTCTCAGGATACCGGTAGGATGAGCAATTAACGCGTCCTTTTTAAGTTGTAACAAACTTGCAATTTATTTGATAGAGTAACGAATAAAACACATGGATAGTTTGAGAAATTATGAAATCAAGAAAATTTATTATGCGAAACTACATATTTTTATGGAACGATAATTTTGGTTGGTAATATTGGTAAAAGAAGCTACGCTACTCAGTGATTCCTTCGTTTCTGTGAATAAGCGGCCAAAAAAAAAAGAAATAATTCACTGTTTTGGCTAATTTGTACCAAGTTAGCGATCTTGCGTAGCTTGTAAATCGATAGCATGAAATAACATGTCAAACAATTACCGGAATCAATTATAACTTCCCTGCTACGTTCAGTGTTGCCTTCAGTAAATATACATAGACTTGTTACAGTATTTGCTAAATTATAGGAAATGTTATCTAGGCGACATCATACAATAACTTAGCTAACTTAAATCTTTGCGTTGGCACGCAATGCGATATAGGCGACGATATACCCACCTAGTTCCTTTCACTATTCCATTTACTTTGTGAAAATCTTTCCCAAACACGAATAGAGAGTTTCGTACGGCTGTCGCTTGAATAACGCTTGAATTTGCAGTTAACTTTTCAATTCTGGATTCTACCGGAAGGGAAAATTGTCTTACACTGCATTATCTTGGTAGAATACATCAATTGCGCACAAAATTAGCCACTCACGGAACTCGTGTAAGGCAAACTTCACAAGGAATCCTTTCACCTAACCTAATAAAAACACGAATGGTCAGTGGTATACGTCTAGGCACTACCTGTGTGATTATCGGATCCCATCTCGCGTCCGGTATCCGAAAACTGTCGCACCGTAACCATTTTTAAGAGCAAAAGTGAAAATGCTGTATTGGGTGTCTCCGTTATGGCGTCTCATCAGTACACATAATTCATGTAAAACAATAAACTGGTCATCATCATATCAAAAAATAAAGTGCGACCGCATCATAAAGTAATTTTCCGTTTGAATGATGTGCAGCACAAATGCGTTTACGGATTGTGGGCGAAGGATTGTTCTCGAACCTATACGAAACCCCTAAGGTGGCTGGCGATTTCGAAGAAGCACGAAGCGAGACAGAGGCCGGGCTTGCGAGAGGGAGAAAGTTCGAAAAGGTACAGAACTGAAAAGATCGGTTATACAAATTTTACAATACGGGTACCTGAATTCACATTTAGCAATGAACTGCTATATCGTATAAGCTAATGAGATTGGCGTGGGCCTAACTCAAAGTCAAAACCCTGTATTTTATAACGGTTAATTCTATAATTACCTTTAATAGAAAAAATCGAATGGAAGGAATCGATAAGAGGGGCTCAGCAATGTATTTTTGAGGCTGCCAGCAACACAGTTGGCAATCCACTCCGCCTCAGATGTACGTAAGCTAATATGTTTGTTCATACATATTATGTTAGTTTTAGGATGGACGATAAGCCATTTATTTAATTTCAATCAAGACTGCGAGTAGGAACCGCTTGTCTCCACAATGACTGTACACAAATCTGCTAAGTATAAATATTAACAAACGCTAGTTGCTTGGATTTTAAGCCTCGAAAAGCTCAGTAGTCCTTTGTCTTTACGTTGTAGGTTACTTTATAGCCCGTTATATATATATTGCGACTGTTTACGAAAGTTTGCAGTGGACCCCACATATAGTAAGGTTTCTCTTGCATCTGAGAGGCAAAAAGTGGTGCTTTATAGACATTCCAGAACAGACGTAACCTTAACGAAATTGAAAGCCTTCTCAACGCAACTCTACCTGCTGATGATCTTGGCTTCTGTTATTAGGGCGGAAGTAACTTCTAAAGTGATCAGAAGACAATCTGCCGGCAGACGAGAAAGCCCAACACCATCAGGCTGCCCGGAAGCACCTGGCCTCGTTTTCGCCGGTCATCGTGGTCATTCATGTACAACTGGCAATGTCCGCGCTGTGAGATAGCACTAGCTCGAACACGACACGTAACAATTTTCCGGTCAATTTCCCTCTTTTGTATTCGAATCGCTGCCTGGTCTTCCCAAAAGAAGACTAGGTCCTATCTTTTGACGTTCTTGTAGCAAGCTAGTAGAATGGGTGGGGAGTTATACAGGGCTTAGATGCCTGCATTGCCAAATGGCGTCGACACCGGAACCGCTGCGCTGTCAGCGTAGCTAACGTCACGACCTACCGTACCTGAGTATATTTGCACTCTCTTCAGAGCATCTTATCTACCCGGACTGCTCACTGCACCCGTTCAAGGCGTATCAAGACGCTTCTCGTGGCTCGTCAGTTGGTGAACTTCGCAGTACTCGCAGAACGCATAGCTTACCGCGCTCTATTCATACCGACGGGCATACTGAGGGTCCTTAAGCCATCAGCAATATATAACTCATTCACGCAACATTAGCCAGTAGGATCTAGTTAGATATTAGTAAGATACGAATGCTATCTTTGCCTAGGACAAGCTTGCAAGTATATCTATGAGACGAAGAAATGACAGAGATGCACTTGTTTTGTGCGTGAGAACCTTGTTGGACCGATTGTAGTAACGACCAATAACCGGTCTGATGTACTATTAGACTATAATAACGCGCTGTTGTCGGACTGACCTTGAGTTCACCGCACGACCACAGGAGGCGGGTACAGTTATGAGATTTTAACGCGTTTATGGTTGTAGTAACAGTTTATTCAAAGTAAAGATCCAGTAACTAAATATATCTTTCAGAAACGTCGACAATATAACTAATTTGCGTTATCTCTTTTAGGTATTTATTTATGGGTCAAAATAACATATCAAAATAACAAAGGATTAACACTTTTTATAGGGACGGTGTGGGTCAATCGCCAAATACTCTTGAAGATTTACGTTTTTATGTTTGCTACGAAATACCCAAAATCATAGAAATTTCTTTACTAAATAATACATATTTAGCATCTAAAAACATCGCTAAGTTTTACATTAGGATTCATAGGATTTATTTAACGCGTAAATTCACTTCCCTCATGAGCAGACTGGTCCATCTACGCCATATTGAAATTCCGTCAGGTCTCATCAGTTAGACAAGCTAGTATACGAAGTTCGTTTTACTTAATCTCTGATTAGAATTCGTACTTTCCCTCAAGAGTGACACGATATATCGTTACGTCACAACTCTCTAACTCCAATTCAAAATGCTGAATAGAGATCGTCAAGCAAGGGAGGGAAAAGACCGAACGAGACATGCTGAGCCTATAACGATGCTATCGTCACTTCAGCAACCGAGTTCAGTGAACAGCTGATACGATGCGCTCCGCTTAAGAAGACAGGCGCGTAGGATCGACTTCCTAACAGACGACCGCCACGGAAGCGCCAATATTTGCTGAGGGTAGCTTGCAAGTGAGACTGATGCTTGGAACTGCTGGCAGGACTGAAATAGGAAGACAAAAGATATCAGTATCCACTCGGTCAAGCAAGCTAGTGGACAGTTATACGAAAGGGTCCTTTCTCTCAGTGAGTGTGAACACCCGTTCTTTGTTGTCCAATCCGTGATTGATTAGCCCTTCTCCTGTGTATTCCCATTCGTTTGGTTTGGCATCGCTACTACTATCCATTACACGACCTAGTTCGAAGTGATGCGATGCCCTCTCCTGTATAGGCCAACGTATAGAGAACGGCCGGCGCCGGATAAGGACATTGTAGTCGCCGAGACGCCTCCTCACTAACTGGCGAAGGCTGGTCAGCCATCTAAAGACACCGAATGGACCATGCAACTATTTATGCGTGTAGAGAAACGAAAAGAGTAGAAAAGATGTCGAAGGAATGAGCGGCAGGCCTTCTTGTCGACATGTCTCAACTTTTCGCTGAAAATCCTCACAGTCTACTGCATAGAATAGTGCATATCCTGCTGGGGTGACTAAGCCTTAAAGAAGATTCAAGGGAAAAGCTGGAAGCGTATACTTTAGTTTATTGTACGTGTACAAATTCGTGTAAATAGAATAGTTCCGTTCTTCGTCCTATATTCGATATGTCCGACACGACAGATAATTTATGTGTGTGTATAAGAGGCCAAAACGAACTTTTAGTTTTGGCTTTTTCGACCCCCTTACAGTTCTAATTATCGGACCTTTTAAAATTTCTCAGCATCTGATAGGCATTACACATGGCATCTTAGATTAGTTACAAAAAAGGTTCATATTTACCCTAATCTAAATGTCACTGTTCCTTAGAACTTAGTACATGCTAAGCTATTTTAGCTAACCGTAGGTGCAGGTCTGAGCGAGCTAACTTCGTACGAAGATCAGAGACAAGAGCAAGTCTTGGCAATAGCCACGAACACACTCACCGTATGAAGCTGCTGATAACTTCACAGACGCGACCTCCGTCCCCATCTTTGCAGTTTACTATATCTAAGAATGGTACGTACTGCCTTTGGGAGCGCTTAACTGAAGCCCTTAACCAAGAAGAGTGTTAAGCCAGAACGTGGAACCGCTGGCAAATTTCCAACCTGTTTTAGCCTGCTGGCACGAATGTTGCATAGACAATTGCAGTTCTGCTTTTCTGTAAAAAAAAACGGAAACAAACCTGTACCGCCTTAGCTCCGACGCGGTAACTACAGCGAGATCAAATGACAAAAAGAGGTTGCAGGAAAAAACAAAATTTCACAGGGAAACGCGCGTTAAAGTTTAAATTTGTACGCGATAGATTGTTCTATGCCTTCAAAGATTCTTTTACCTCAAATATTCGATTGCCCTGACCTTGTAGATTTAGTATTTAATACATGTAATATCTGTGAATTGTTACTAAGGCTACCAAGGCACTATTGTTATGACCACATCAACGGTGACGGGTAACAGATACGTGTTTGCCGTTATTGAAAATTGCTTTGGAAGGTCAAATTCACTTTACCGTTGAAAGTCTGATAATCAGTAATAACCAGTAAGCGGGGCAACGACTTCCCCTCACGCGAGTCATACTTTGCCCCCATAAGGCTTCAAGCACCTATTAAATATATAAATAGCCCGATAGCCTTGTAACATTTTTAGGGTTATTGATGCCTCGAAGCCAGTTACCGTTGTGTAAAATGTAGGGTAAGGGCGGGTATTAGGCTGAAATTAACCTCATCTGTGTATCAAAGTTTGACGAAAAAGATTTGTTCAAATTTTCACTACATGTGCAAAACTAGATATTGTATATTGAATGAAATTAGTTGTAAATATCTGTTATACGATAAATTGCGCTACTTTTTAGCTTTAATATGAATATCTGAGGAATTTTATAAAAATTATCTCACCGTACTTTATCTGACTCTGGAGTGTGCCCCGAACCCGGAAATCGCTCAAAAGGCAGCAACAAATACATATATAGGTAATCGTTACAACATCTGAAGGACATCTGTTAGATGTTTTCTTGCCCTTACTACCAACTAACCGATCCACGACATCTGTTTGTCTGGCACAAATCTGTGGAATCGATCGATTTTCTATGCGATAGTCTTCCCCATAAGCATTTACTGCTCAAAGCCAGATCTCAATATAACGAATTTGGCTTGTAATGTGCCATCATGCTGAAACAGAGTGCCCTTGGAGCCCGATGTGTTTCATTGGCCCTCGAACACTTCCGGCATGTAATGGCTTCTGTCTGTCTCCAAAGCTAACACATTTAAAACAGCCCGCGATACAATTTTTCGCGCCTATTCTCGTTTATCGCCTCTTTAATCAGAATTGTAAATTAATAGTATCTATCAAATATATATCATAATCGACAAGTAGTTTCATATTTGTTAAAAGCAAGCTTGCTTATTAAAAGGTGAAGTGTCCAAGTGTTACTTATTCAGATCGCTCAATTTCTTAAACAAAAAGACTTCGAATACTAATTTACCTATAGATTCGACACTGCTCTAGCATTACATAGGATAATTCAATACTTATCCACGGTTCAGTGTCTTCTTGAAGTGGCGAACACACGACTCTTAGCTTTAATGCTTGCGAAAGAGAGTTCGTTATACTTTCGTTTGCTCTGCCAGCTCCTTCTTTTAGCGAGTGTACTTGCTCGGAGAGATCATCTAACAGCCTTTGAGGGAAGGCGAGTGAAGCCATTCACGTAAATGTCCGCCCATCTTTCATCAAGATTTTCAGTAGAGAAAAAGGCGCTAGTTTTCTTCGTGCCTACAGCTAGAAAAACGATAACATAACTGGCCACTTTGCTGTAAATGGTGCGATGAACCGCCGATGATTTAACGACGCCGTTTGCCAAGTCGTATATATTTATTCCCCAAACGAGAAAACCTATCTAGGCCTGTCAATATGACAAGTAGACGTATATTGACACATACATATGAATATTGAAGCTTTAAATTAGTTGCTGCAAGCCATTTGCCTAATGTCAGTATACGAGAGTCTTCCCGACCTTCACCTGAGTGCACTTCTTCCAATGTAGGCGTATGAAAACTTCCTAGGCAATAATACGATTGGGGCGTTGTATGTACGCTCTACGTTTCAACGTGGAATTGATCACATCGAGTCCACAAGCGTCAAGTTCGGTGCTCAGATACCTACCGAAGGATCACCAATTTAATTACGAAGTACGTCATTGCGTGCAGAATAGCGAACCATGATTACTATAGCATTCAACGTATATATCGTTAAAAATTAACTTAGAGTCTTCGATGCACCGAAAACGATCGAACCATGACTCTGTGCAGCTTGCCATAAAAAGTCGTTTTTTTTGCAGATATTTGAGACAATATGGATTTTGTAAACGTAAATCTATACAGAGATGTAATATTCGATACAGCGGTCCTAGCTATATATTCAGAACCAGATAAATAGAAGCAATGATATTATGTCAAGTCCTGCGAAGTTTTAGCCTGTGTTCTGCCGTGTCCCGACAAATCCGTAAAGGACTAAGGCTGTTGTAGAGATCACCATCGACTCTCAAAACATCTAAGAAATGTTTATTTGAAACGGCTCAGTTGAAAAAGAAGGCAAAAATAGTAAGAAGTATTATTGTTTTATTTATAGGATATTTTAAAGCTTCAAAGAAAAATTACATTCATTTTTTTTCGTTACCTGCAGCAAAATTTTTCAGGTGCTAGATATGGAAGGTAAAAACTTTATTACAGGAATACTGGCTGACTTCGGAGACTTAAGTGATTTGTTCAATTTTTCTTAAAAATAAATAATAATAATCTATTCCATACGATAGATTCTCTCTGAAGAAATCGACTTACGGCCAAGCCTCTCCTTAATCACTCAGGTACTACGTTAAAAAAGGTATTGCAATAGACTGAATTTGGTCCGCTCTGGTATATCCCGATAACACGAATCAGTACTAAAATTACGATAATATCTTTGTGAGAATTACGATTTAGTGCGGGACGAAACTTGTGTAGTACTACAAAAATACAATAGAACATATTTATTTTTATTTGGTCTTTTTGCAAACTGCTGAAGACATCTATCTTGTGTTCGAAAAATGTCATACATACATCAAAAATGATGTGAGACGTTTTAGGTTGGCCTCGGACGTTGGATGAGAACTGCTAAATAGCAGCGAAATACAAATATATAACGAGCACCGGTTTTTGCTCTTATATCTGCATTTTTTCTTTATTTTTATTACAATCGAAGATCGTCTACTACCTTGCTTGGCGCAGTGGAAGAACTATTTAGGCAGTTACAGACTGCACTTACTTCGTTAAGTAAAAGTACATTTACACCAAAACTCTTTGTTCTTATTTGGTTGGCATGTGCATCGGCGAAAACGATCGTAAGACGAACCGTTACCAAAACAACCAACTCCTGATTGAAATGGAAGTAGTCGTACATCTTTCCTAGAATACATTAATTGGTAAATATTTCAAAGAAATATAATGCATCAAAACTTATCAAGCATCAACTGTTTGACGATCAGAACACGGTCCAAGGGACAAATTCTCAAAAATCAGCTGCGCATATAGGCCAGGCGTCTACCGTTCCACTGCTAGCTCAATTGTGTTAAATAAATTCAGATGGTTAGATGTCAATACGTCATTTACTGTAGGTCAGTGATCTAAATCGTCGCGACTATACTCCCTATCAAGAATATTTACACAATACCGTTAGTTGCGTTATCCTGTAAACTATAACCATTTTCGAAAAAAAAAAACTTAGACATCTTTAACTTTCATTTATTCCATTAATAGCTTCAGTTTTATTTGTATCATGGAGTCGCCGGACATATATTCTATTATGCATTAGGTTGGCCCGCACGGTTTTCAGTTTGAAACCTTGCTCTGTGACTTTCTGAGCCGTTTGCCTAAGTTTCTGATTCATTTCTAACTGCGACCTTTATTATTTTCGCAATTGTTAGTATTCACCTATACAAGTCGCAAGTTACGTACCACTCAACTTGGCTCTATTAGGCGAAGGATTTTTGAACTGGCCGCTGGACCTTTAATCTGGCTAGTCTCGCACAGTATTTACTTTACCGTAATTAAACACAGACCAAATGCCATATGTCCCCATACAAAATACTTACAAAAGTAATGTCAATTAAGAGGTATATATATACATGCTACTTTGCATTGTTTGCTTAAAAGAAGTGCTATACGGGCAATAGACTATACAAATATGCTCCACAGAGGTTATTTGCTCTTCTGCACATTCCGTTCGCAACAGCTGCCATTGGTCCCGCAGCTTAAATACTACAAACATTAGCTTCCAGAATTTTCTTTTTTTCGTTTCCTATAGCCCTTAGTGCTCCTAGACTTTAATAGTACATATATTCTCCTCGTAAGTGTAGTCCTCCGAAAACGTCCACCTCCGTTTGTTCTCTTCTGTTCTTTTTCGATGCCCCGTGTCCACGTCGTCTGGCCTGTTGGCCGGTTCATGTTGGTCGCTTTAAATAATCATGAAAAGATGATCAAGTTGACTAACGACGAAGGTGAGTATCGCTAGCCGGAGAGGAATTCGGGCCTTCAGGACAATACGAGCAGCATCGAGTTAGATACGAATTCGGCCATCACGCACAATATCCAGCTCTCCCGCAAGAAGCTGCGGAAGCCTACGTATAATGGCCAACGGCGGCTGTCAGCGCGATCTCTGATGGATGTGCGACCGAAAAGGATCAGCAGGGCGGTGGATCATGACCATATTGGATGGCTGGGGTAGCCAAGCAGGTTGTGAGCTGCAATACAGGTCAGTACAGGCGAGTCCAGCCTGGTCTTCTTCTCATATATCTGGAGACGACAAGACCAGCCCGTAATGACAAAAAACATCGTCGACAGACTTCGGATCTACGTCATCGTTAACGCATAATCTTCTTAGTCATCCTATGCAGCAGAAAAAAGAGCGTAGAAATGAAGAAGTAAAGCAGTTATCTATCAAGCTGATTTTGGCTTTAATGTTCTATAATCGAAACCAGAAGTAAGCATATGATGCATGACTTTGAGAACTACTGCGCCTAACAGCGCTGTGCCATGTCTACTGAGAGAACGGTCCGAAGGGCTAATTTTATCGCAATTTCCCAAATGGATTACAAGGTTTAGGCACTTCACTGCTAAATTCTCATTCACTCGCAGTTATGTACAGTAAGCAATTTTATGTTATACTTGGAAAATCCTGCAATGATGATTTGGCCTTTAAACGATAAAAAATATTCAAAGCGAACGCTTGTGCAATTTAATCAAATCCTAATCAAACGTATCAGGTGAGGTTTTCTCTCAAGTTCATCCGATAACACTCAGCAGTTTGGGTGTGGTTTCTGACGCATTCAGCGAGTTGTTTAGGTTCTGAGTTTCGCTATCAGAATTTGTTCGTAGAAGTAAAATCTGGTGAGACGCCCAATAATATCTTTCACTGAATAGCCAGCGTTCTGCCTCAAAACACATCATAGTAAACATTTAACCTAGTAGATAATTTAATACAATTTGTATAGAAATAGAGATTTATTGATTGATTATATTCCTATAGTACATATAATTATAATTAGTGAATCGTCTATGATTTAGAAAGCAGTAATATATCTTGCTATCAATATATAGATTCACATGTGTTCCGTAGCGTAGCTGTTTTGAAAACGAGACATTATTTATGTCTCGACCAGAGCTATGATAATAGTCGCACGCGACGTTTCGTACCTACTTAATTATCCTTGTTTACGGTGCATTCTTACGACCGGTTTATATGTTCGAAGGATGACCGCTAGGTGACGCTTCTACTATTGATGACTGCTATGCCCGCGCTTCGGCGTCAAACAAAAAAAATAAACGTATGCAATTCAAGGTGGCGACTCGTTTAAGGAACATCAGTTACGCCGTTGGAGCCGATGAAGCATTTCTCGGTCCATATAGTAACATTGATCCTTTCGAATCGATTGGAAATGCTATTCGGTCAACGTATTTACTATGATATTGTGATTGTTACTATGTGCCAAAAACTCGATTGAAATTCATGCGGACTAAATATGTGACATATCTAGATCCGATAGATAGATTCTATCAGATCTGATATCTGTTCTGTAAAGATATAAATACAGTAACTGTAGAATCTGAACTTAGCGATGACAAGCATTTGCTTTTATATTCTGACGTCTGAAACGAAGAAGCACACACGAAACTCCTGTCTAGGACGTCTGCAGAGGTGCATCTATGGGGCAAATTCATTCCACATATAGGTGTAAAAGTTGAAATCGTTCTACAACAGGATATGTTCGTGACACGCCTATTTAGTACCATAGGAATGGATGTTGATTACGGTTCTGATTTTGGAAACTAGATAAATACTCATATCTATGCAGGCTGCATACTGTTTTATTAAATTTAATTCTGTTCAACACCGTTTGCTTGGGCAACATTCGATTTGAAATTATAGTGACAGTAGGTATGATAGTTAATTTCCATAATATATAAGTATTTTCCATATTATCATTGTAATAACTATGCTGAAGACGCTGCGAGTGTAATACTGTGTATATAACATACTGTAATAGACGTCACATAAAAATCTCAGCTTATATAAAAGTAAATGACAAAATTTGCATATTGTTTGAGAGCTGCTCGTTCTGCCGGAGGATGTTTTTGCTGGACTTACAAAAAAAAAAACTGCCAGTATTAATAGATTCATACGACTACTATAACATTGATTAAGTATAAACTTAGGCTTATTTCCGTTTGTTTTGTTAAAAGATATGTTTGTTTTGACCGCATCTAAAGTCTAGGACTAAACATTGATAGAGGCATTTTGTGCCACTCGGAGCTTTAACTTAGGCCTTAACTTTACTTTTTTTTTGTAATGCAGAGTGAACTCGAAGTAGATGAGCACGAACAAGCTTCCTTATGTAACGCCTCCATATAACATATTTTGAAGCATAGTTGTCTTATATGTATAAACTCGTACAACTATCTTCGAAAGCGGTCCGGTATTAAAGTAGCCCGACAGTCCGATTAGCAACGAATTGGGAGTATTCAATTTTTTAATGCCCTTACGCATGACTCATCATCATTCGAACGGAATAATAATACTATTGTTAATGTTCATTGTCAGAACACGAGCCATGTGTTCAATCATATCCAACATCCATAAATTTTTCTGTAAAATGGAAAATTTAATGAAGCTAAAAAATAAATGCTTCGTTATAGTTTGTGGAAAAACGATCCTTTCAAATGAGCTCACGCCGATTTTTTATTTATCTGTAAGCTATGTAAGAAATATATTTGCAAAGCAGAGCCACCTTTACGAGCACCGACAACATTCAACATAATAGCACGACCAGATCAGAGGGATTCAGTGACGATGCTCGTTGTCCTGGGGTTGTATTAAACCTGAGAAAGTTCCTTTAGGATATCGGACCATTGCCCCCTGAATCTATCGCGATCCGTCTCTGTGAATCTGATCTTCTTACAATTTCGATTGATAAATCGACAAAGACGTTCTTATCACGGCCTTTCAATGAACGGCGATGTCGGCATAACCGTGGTCGCACATATAGCTATGCTTAAAGCGTGAAATTTTATGCTTTAGATTCAATGAGTAGTTTTTTTGCATACGTCCTAAGTGGAGTAATACAGGCGCCCCTAGCGCTTGCGACGAACGCGCTAGGTTTATTGTTGAAAGTCAACATTCTTATTTCTACCAAAGCCGTATACTCAGTCCTGCTGAACAAATATAAGCCAGCAAGGACTACAAAATATTACAACACGTTTTTACAATAGGCTCTAGAGAGGGATCCACGTTGTTCAGTTCTCAGAGTCGTGTGAAGTTCCACTGATAAACTTTGAAGTATCTCTACGTGTGCTTCTCCAGGTCAATTTTTGTAACCTAAGTATAACAAGCTGTTTGCGTCGGCTATCAAATACACGGTTTTAGTAAATTCAGCGATGCTGGGACAAGTTATATACCACCGAACGTAGTGAGTATATATATGTCCGTAGTAAAAAATTAACGCAGCTTTAATGCTACCTTAACTGGGAGAATCGCAGACGGTACGATTACAGAAGGTTGAAAAATAGTGTATAGTGGAAGAGTAGTCCCTTATACGTTCTCAGACGAAAATGCCGTTTGGAACTTGCTGGCACTGGGGTCAGGGTTCTCTCACCGACAGATTCTGTCGTCGGCTAATTGACGTAAACAAGTAAAATTAGCAAGTGAACCGTGGAAATTGGACGGAGCATGGAGGGAAAGCTTCGTTTTAGGAATGAATGCGTGATGCGTAAATCACGTACCTATTCATGAATAGTCATTTATGAATAGGTACGTGATTTAAATCCTTTACAGACGTATGTCGACGCTGTATGTCACCAACAATTAAACAGCGTGTTTTTAAGTTGAGTGACGTGTTTATACCTAAACTAAGTTAATTTACAGGAATTAATGGGAAACGTCGGATTCATTTCAATATGGCTTATTTCATATTTGATTTAGGGAGTCGAACTGCTGCACCTAAATTTTAACACGATATTAACACGAGAAAAGCTACTTGTACCTTTTTAGAAGGTCTCTGACCATCACTGACCGAGTAAGCGTTAGATGACCATCATAGGACCGTAGGAGAATTTTCCTGCTCGTCTCTCGGAATAATCTATCTCATACATGGACTTCTCTAACGTGGGATGCCACAGTATCGGCACATTGCAGTTGCGCATCGGTAAGCTGCACTATTCCAGTGCGAAGAGAAGATCGTTATATCGATGTTTTCATCGTTTAAGCCAAATAAGATCGACGAAGTTGGCTGTAGTTCAGTTTTAATAATAGACATAATACTTTTTTCTGTGAAAATTCGCCGAAAACCATAAATCTATGCATACCTATCTTTCTAATAGTGGTGATGTGTTTACAGTATAAAAAAAAAAACGTTACTTATCAAACCATAGGTCGAAAATGTTTCTCGAGAGTAGCTGTGCAAAGAATGACAGCTAAAGATCGTTTTGGCAGACAGCGGAGGGAGTACGCTTCAGTTTTTTTCTATTTTAGACTCGTTGGAGATTTCATCGAAACCTGATACAAAGCTTCCGCAGACATAAGATGTAGAGCTTTAACTTTTAGGTTCAAAATGATTGAAGATTTTCTCTTTGAATTGTGTGCAAAGGAACTGATGAGGCCCTAAGAAATCGCGAAACTTTGACATTCGTTACTCGTCTGACATGCGGTGTTTTGTCGCATCTAAAAGCGTTATAAAACAAGCCTGTCGCTGGTACGTACACCCAGTTGGACCGGTAACAACGATAATAATCTATTCACTCGCGTATATATATACAATTTTTAATAGTTCTACCATCTCGCAAACTTGTCTCGGCGACAGAGTCGCAAAGGTCCTTATCACTCACGATCTAATGTCATTGACGTTCGTTTGTGATCGCGATAGGCCCGATTCGGTGTAGTCTTAAGGTAGCTATGAAAAATGGGGGAACCACTGAAAGACTACACGCCGAAATATTTTACATGCCGCGACAACTGGTTAGCCCTTATACAATATATGCATATACGCATGGGGTATTTGGCGGCCACTTCAACAAGGTGTTTTAATTTGAACTTTTTATAAGGCCTACTTCTACATAAGCTGACTTTAGGGTATTTGGACTCGCTGAACTCTGGTATTTTCGCCTTGTTTCCTTGTAGACTCCATCCGCAATTTTTTTGCCGATACCAAGGAATTCTACCAACAGAAAACTGTAACACACTCAGACATTTTATTTTCAGTGTGGTCATATGTCAACAATTCGATTTTCGATTTCTTTACTTCATTCAACTACGAAGATTTCGCTGTGCAGCAAACTTTTTTTATTCATTCTTTGGAACGATATTTTTATCTCAGAATGACCATTCCTAACCTTATGTTAAGGTTCACACAAACGCACGTATTATCTAATTGTAAACGTAATTATCCTTTTTCCCGGAATTATCTAGTTTTGACCCGGTAATCTGGATACTTTAAAAATAAAGAGAAGGGCATTCTGTTTTCCAGACATGAGGTCGTCCCGGTCAGCTCGAGCAAAATCATCAGCTGAATATTTAGTCGAGATAGAGTTATTATCGATTGATTACTATGTTTCTTAATCGTCCGTTGATGGGATCAACTTCCTTACGTTGTGTTTCACCTTGTATGATTTCAGAACGATTAAACATATTCATTACTTCTTAATAAACTGAATCACGGCATTCGCGTATGATTAATTTCCGTTCCTTACATAGCCGCTATGATACTGCTATTCATTGCGAAGTGGATTTCAACCGTATGCTCGCTCGTCTTGTCCATCGGACTAGCGTTTATTTTAGACATGTGTAGATATTACAGGCTGTCAGATGGAACTTATGCTTTTACGTACTTTGCTACACTGTGGTACTAACAAAATAACTGAGATTGGTAATTTAGTGCCACGAATGGTCTCGTTTTTTTCTGCTATTAAAATCAGCAGTGGGCATTCCGGGTGTCCTTATAGACGACGCTCTAAGGGTAACGTGGACGACGCTGGCTATAAAATGTTGTGACCAAGACCATTGTTCATGGGTAGGCGCTCTTTGTGTTTAGTCTGTCTTTCTATCTGTATAGGTGCCTATCTGGCAATTTCTTTTTCCTACCTCTTTGCTTAATGAGAGGCCACTTCCGGAGAAATGCTGACTCGCAGTAAAGGGTTCTCGTTCGGTGTCGTTTGTGACGGTCGTCCAGCCATCAACGACCCCTTCATTACAACACTTCACAGGGAAAACCCAGCCTTCCTTGAAGATCGTTAACTGCGCTTGCTTATGACAGTTCCACTCTTGGGTCTATCATGCGTCTATTCAAAGGAACGCGGGAAATACTGAAATAAATTTCACTAAAGGTCAGGTTGATTATGACGTTTTTTCAAAGTATTATGAGGTCATCCTTAAGAAGTACGCAAGTTGAGAATGAGAATCGGTTGTGGATCGCCTATATTTGTATATTTAAAAAATGAATTATCGTTTTTTCTTTTTCGTATCGACTTGGCTATGTGATAGGGAAGAGCAGAGGGTATTCTTTTTACAATAGTTTTGATGTTATTGCCAAGTAGAAGGGGCATTTCTATGGCTCTCAATGGCTCATTAAACAATGTATGTTTCTGAGAACGTGGCTTTCAAGCCGTCTCGAATCGACTATTCGAAGGTGAATGTCAATTGAAGAAGACTCTGAAACGACAGGAAAACAATGAGCTTATCATGTCCGTGATTTACTGATACCAAATGTATCAGAGGGGAAAAACTACATTCCAATAAATATAAATATCTTGACAATTGTACACGATTGGCCGCTACCAAATCCCGCAGCGCCGAGAGAACTTTATTTATCCATAAACACTTTATAAAGACCAGCTATACAATTGAGGCCGGACCAAGGACTGGTGAACGACCTTGATTGGTTCCGGTATGTAGAGCTCGACGATTGGATCTGTTTAAAATGGAACCTTTAACTACTATTAACTAATACTTCTGACCTTTTCACTTGTATGTCAGGAAAAAGTAAGGCAGTGAACGCCAAATGTTTACATGGATCACAGTTATTTGGTAGCAAACGTATAACGCAATATAGATGCTGTGTATAGTTCTTGCTTGCCGCAAATGACTAAACTTGATGTTATTATGGACCTGCATCCATCGCCTATCATGCGAAAAAAAAATAGCAACGCGTTAAACAATTGATTGCATCGTTTAGTGATTACATCTATCTATCTAACGATTGTTCGAAATCGACAGGCTCTCGTTCCAGTGTCACATAAAAAACGCTAACATTTTATTTTTCTTGTATATGATGTTTATTAAGCCAATGCCACCGAATATCGTGGACCAGCTAAGCGATAACTGTGAAATTTTTACACAGCCAGTGAAGTTTTACCGATGTTTTACTAAGCTAAAACTAATTGAGCTGTTCAATGAGTAAAGAAAATCTAGGACTCCAAGAACGAATTAACTAGCAAAAAGCACGTGGCATAATTTCAAAAAAGTGAATAAATATCTATCTACAAGATCTACATCTTTCGAGCTTGCCTCGAGTTCTGTATATACATTATGTTTATCGCACCGAATGCTATGTTGGTGTTATTCTGTCTACTTTCAAGTTAGTGTCTTTCTTAGCACACATAGACATAAAAATGAATAAAGGAATGTTGCCTATGCTGAAAAGTGTCCGTCGAAACAATCTGTTTTCAGCCATTCACCCATTCAAAGGAATAGCAAAACTTGAATAATCGAAATCAATGCAGCGTAAATTCGGAGATAGCGGGCGTGCATTTCCCGTCTGTGCAATTTGGGTCAGCTTAGAGGCGGCGGGCTACCGATGTTTGCACCATATGCGGAATCCATCTAACCGGTTTGAGAAAAGTAGGCGATCGATGCGACCTGGGTGGGGTGAACGAACGAGGCTCGTAGAAATAGCCTGCGTTTATAGGTGAGACGTTCCACTTGAAAAGATTTGTTAGAAATGCTGCGCCAACTTAAGTTGTCCTCAATAAGCTCTGCGTAAGTCGGGCCGAATTGAAGCTATCGCATGATATGGATTCACCTAAGAAGAATTGACTTTACTAAGCGCGAAACTGGTGGTAGGGGCAAAACTGGGTGGGAGAAACATTTCTCGATTTTATACGCGTGCAAAGTGTGCGAATGTTGAAAGCATAATGAAGTAATATCGGGACAAAGCTACATTTATGCCAGCATTTCAGGGATTGAGTTAACAGAATAAAACCATTTGCTTACCTTCACATCCGTTGTCTTCTCAAGCAGAGTACAGCAGGTATTTAGACATAGAAAAACGAAACATTATGTTGATTTATATTGTATTCATGATTATCACGTTCATTAAACATATTGATCGCATAAGGTTCTTCCTATCCGAATTTTCATTCCACCCTAAACTTTGTTCGACTAATCTAACTAAGGTATAAAAAGTATTTCAGTATTAATTAACTTGTCGATTCGCTCAAATAAGTCACGCATTGACATCAAGAAAACTGTTTGGGCTTACAAGATGTACCCTCTTCCTGGTCGATGAAATCGCGCTGGCTAGATATACCTACTATTTCACCATATAATTTAAGGTAAAGGTTAGGTAAGGCTCTCTGAAAAACCGCAGTTTGCTAGGATCAACTCTCCGCTAGGTAGAATTTCGCCTCAAAGTTTAACCGATAGATTACCACACGTGCTGTGCCTGTCATCAAGCTAGGAATGACGTTTCGCGACGTTTACAAATAACACGCTTAAAAAAAAAATGATGTTAATCGCTGTGCTCTCGTTCCTGATCGAAACAGATGTCGATGCCTACTTAACGGACGCGGAGAAATGCAAGGACCAATAATTTCGAATGCCGAAAGCCCTTTGTATTGCTCATCATAGACAGACATGGTTGGCAATACGATTCTAGGTATTAGATCACAAGTCTTCGTCGACAGGTATAACATCTAAACGACCCTTAATTAAAAAATGCAACTTTATAACTATTACGCCAATTGTCCAAGTAAAAATAACGATTTATAATAGCTCATTGCCGTAGCATACATTCACACTCTCAAATCAGTACTGGTCACATTCATTCAAATGTCGATACTTACCTATATTTGAATTGGATTATGTTGTTCTAGAAAATCAGCACACAATTGGCTCACCTATAGGTTCGTTAGGTGAACGATTCGACATTCATTTCCATTTATGTGTGCTACTTTCTCGTATGCTAGCAAAACCATCTAACTTCGATAGGCCGGCTTTTGTTGTTATTATCATTGGTGTTTATCTGATGAAAAAAATAGCGGCTGCTTGTCCTTTCAAGAGTGTGGACCTCCCACTGCTGCTATCGCTGCTACGTTCGGGAATCCTCTCGATTAAGGCTTGCTTCTCTCGGATATTTAGCATCTAGATAATATTATACTGCTATTCATTTATTGGCCACGTTCGCCCTTCCGGTTGCATTGCCCTCCTTGTTGATACGGAGAAAGACACCGATTCCTTCTCGTCTCTCGCCTGGCGCCTCAACTCCTTTCACGAAATGGAGCTTCAACAGTATCGAGTGCTTCTTTGGAACAAAGAATATCGAGATATTGCTATACGTTAGACACTATGTGCTATGGCAGTAAGCCAAAACACGGCAGTAACATAGCGATGAATAGATGCGTTATTTCCACAGCAGAATATGCCCCAGTCTGGCTGGCCTTGGGCTCAATAAATTTTTGGTTAAACGTCCCTGTGCAGTCATATATATAGATATATATCGTCTTAACCGTTCATTTCTGGGAAGAATGCTTTGGAGCAATGTGCCGGCGTCATCGATTCTAAGGTAAATGGAAAAATTCAGTTTTACTCAAGCAGTCAATATCAGGTTTTACTGAAGTTAACGTAAGTTGAGAATTTTTTTTTTCAATTAAATTTTACTTCTGCCTTATGAGTATCATCCTAATATACGCGCTACTAGAACGACAAAAAACACGAACAGTAAGTTGCGAACGAGTAATGTTGAACTTTAAGGAGCGCTGATTCTATCCAGGGTCATTGGAACTGTCTTTTTTAGAACCTTGGGATAAACCCAAAAAGAAAAAAGGAAAACAGCAAGCTGTCAACTTGCACCCGCAAAACTTAACTAGTAATGAAATCAATTTGGAGTTGTAGTAGGCAACTTTTCAACTGCCTCCCACTTGTTTTGCTGTTTACCAGTCGCTTGGCCACATAGTAAAAATAATCACTAAATAAATTGAATTAGTTTGATGCGATATGTGAAATCATTTTCCTTACTTTTGAATGGTAATTTCAACGATTCGATGAGGAAAGCGTCTTAATCTATTTAGACTATATAAATATCATCAGAATTCAAAGGTGCCATTCCTAATCGTTATATAAGGACCATTTAAGAGCCTTAATATTTCGAAATAAAAATTGTGGCCTGTTTTTAGTAAACCATGCCGACACGATTTCTGTACTTTAAAAACGCCTCGCAGTTACAGAAGGTTTTTACTGATATTACGCCTTGTTTAAAGGGTTTCTTCGCTCTGAAGTGCAACGCTTCGCCAGCTATTTCTTCCTCATTCCGAGTCACTCTTTAGAGTTTTTAAGGTGTGTAACCACCAGTTCCTCCTGTCTTAATAATGCAGATACTTTCGATTAGCCCAGAGCTTTATGTCAGCATTTGGTAAGAAGCTTACCCATGATTGATAAGCGCAGTAAACGTATACATTACGCCTTGTAATAGTGTTCGATGGGCTAACGAGCTCCATTCATGCTAATGTCCATCAAGGGCAGTTAAGCATTTGAAAGCTGTCTCTTAAGTAGCGTTTCTAGGAAGAAAAGGTCGTCTTACACGGAGTTTCTCTTTAACAACGTCTGGGCAATAGACATAACCATGTGATTATACCGGCACCTAGCCTGAGCATTTGAGACATATAGGACTGTTATTTTCATATAATATCTGTGTTCTGTATGCACGGCGTATCGTACTCTATCCCTAACATTGTACTTAACTCAATTTTTTTTTAATCTTAAATTAACATCGTTTTCGCCTTTATGTCATTTATATTCCATATATATATATATATATATATATGTATATATATATATATATATATATATATATATATATGGGTGTGTTTCGTACCTATAAAAAGGTCATTTCTAATATTACGTAACCGATCACGTCAACTTGAGGCGACGTTTCGCATCCGCACGTTCGTAAACTGCAAATGGCGATACACAGTCACCCTTTTAGCGTCTCAGAGTTGAAGGAACACTGATAAAGCTGTCCTTGTTGCCCTCGCAAAACTGACTCGACGTGAATCAGCAGAATTTGGTGCGGCAACACTATGAGGCAGAGTAGATCCCAGTGCCAACGTACCAGCCACGCTACCTGTTGCAGTGAAGTCACTTTGCCCCCATTCCGTTGGCCTGTTCCTAGGTGTAACTCTGCGCTATCACCATCGCTGCACCGGAACTGATTAGGCATCCACCTCCATATTTGTCACTAGCTCGAGCCGAACCCATTGGTAAGCGCGACTTCGGAAGAGGATACGCATACATGTCAAGAGGGGCATTGTACTAGTCGCTTAGCGTTGGGGGTCCAGACGAAGCACAATTCATAACCAAATGGATTTACGATGCGGTGCAGAGCTTATCATACATATATAGTGAGCTCTGCGCTCACTGTATAGCCTGCTATACACAGGCTTCTTGCACCATTTTAAGTTTGCGATACAAAATAGATATACAGTATTAAGTGGACATGAGGATGGATACTGAACTCAAAGCGATATATCGTTATCCTGCCGAAAATTCATTGTGGATTCGTGTGAGAATAAGGCAGGCACTATCCTTGTGATGGATTGCCTGATGAATGAAAGGGATGAGATTATCTTGCCGTGATGATAAAGTTACTACTTTGAAGTGGTGGACACTTGGAGAATGATATGGAAAAAATAGTGATACCAAAACAACAGCCTCGATAAAAATCCTTAGAATACCGGCGCATCGTTCTTATATTTGTATCGAATTTTTTTATCTGCTGTTTCTGTCGAGCAGAATCGACCGAATCGTTGCGCGAGGTAGTAAATTTTGTTGTTTCAATAAAATATGGCGAAAGGCACTGATCCATTTGCTAACGCTTACTCGTTGTTTAAGGCTACATAGAAAATAGATCTCTATTCATTTAACATGCAACCTAGTATACAGTCGTCAATAGAATATTGACCATTATTTATCTGATGTACCCCGAGGTGGTGCACTTAATACGAATTAGACTTCAGAAAATATTACGATTATATATAAACCTTATATATAAAGCCTTAACAAAATATCGAAAACAGCATTTTTCCATTTGGTTGCAGATACTTCCGTCTATTCAAGTTGCTAGACTGCCAGTGTTATAACGCTTAGTTCAGCGGCTTAGAGTAAGCTATTCATGAATGACGATGGAACGGAAAAATGGAACGGAGGGACTTTTCCCTTTTATCTTTTATTTATAAAGAAAAACCGTAAGTATCGCCACACAGTAGCTTCTCTGGAGAATTTATGACCCGTTTCTTGCAGGTTCTCACAACGTCCTTGTGAAGGCCGGAAGCTTCCGATCTTTCTGTCTCGTTCTTTTCTTCCTCTATATCTTTCGATTGTGCGACTGTGAAGTAACCAACTCGGTAGCGTTTGCTCCGTATAGCATATATATGGGCTGGCAACTGACGAAGGCGATGCCTGTTCCATTTGCAGATTGGATCAACGGTTACCAGTTGATGCTAACGCTTAGGCTGTGGGCTGCCTATTGCAGCTGTGCAGGCCAACCACAACACCAGCGACAACTGATCCGGATCAGATTTTTTCAAAAAAAAATTCTTTCTCAAACATCGAAAGACGTATAGCGATCAAGAGGCATGTAAGCTGGTAGAAAGACACTGTTATGGGGTAACGGCGACGATGATTTGTCGAAATGTGTTGTACTCCGTGTGGCAACAGTAAGCTCGTTCATTATTTATTTGCAACCAAAAAGATACCATTGTTGTTTTGTTTCAAGCAAGCGACAAGTGTACTGTCAGATATTGATTATCTTGTGATGATTGTTTATAGGAATGTTTCCGGTGTTTGCCATAACCGTCGGCTAGCGATGGTTTGCCATGGAAAATGGGTGTGATTTGTGTCTTTCAAGGTCTAATAAACTAACAAACAGACGACTCAAAGTTTTGTTTTCGTTGTGAAATACATGACATATGTGACGCGAACATCCTTACTGATAGTAATGACTTTCTTGTCATTTCAACACCGGGATGATAATTGGCGTTTTGTCGCGTAGCTTTAGCACTTTTGGTCCAAATTAACGAACGAAAGCTATAGTTTAAAAGAATGTTTAGAAGAAACGATATGTTGAATACGTATGTACCTATATATGCACCAAAACGCGCTGCAAAGCGCAGAAATTTTTAAGGGATAAAACCGTATTTGTGTTAAATTGGTAAAAAAAAAATTGTTATAAATACCGAACATTCTGAAAATGCCAAAAAAAATTATTCAAAGTATTTAGCGCTCATACATCATGCAATGTCTATGTAACTAAACTTGCAATAAAGTTAGTATCTGTGCGTTCTTTGTTTTGGTTCGCAAGAATTAAAACAGTTCAATCTTCCGACGATAGAACCCATAGACTGACTTGATCATAGCGTCGACTACTGGCACCTATAAATGCACACGGTGTTTTGAAATTCCAGAGAGTTTCGGTCTGCCGTATCCGAAGTGAGACCCAGAAAGAATGTACGCAGGAATTTATAACAAATTACTTTGTTTTGACAGGCTACCGTCTACCATCTGAGCGTGTCCTAGACCGGCGAACGAAAGGCCGTAGGCAGAGAATCGTTAGCGGGACAATCTTCAAACTGCTACTTGCAGCTAACGCTCATTGAGCTGACATAAATGAGCAAACGGGAATGCGCTGCTATGTCTATGGACCTTCGCTACGAGATCTTGTTGGCACCAAGTTTTAAGAAACCCTCTATCCAGTAGATCTATTTTCTGTCTTTACTTTCAATTCAGCCCAGCTGGAAGAAGCGTTGGTTCTGGCCAGTATGAACCGTATGATTCGATTTTGATACGTATATATCACTCTGCAATGAACCATAATTAAATACCTTCGCTTCGGCTAGCCATTAAAAAAATGTGTTCCGATCGAGATTCTAGGCAACAGGACATTTAGATCCTGAACAATTTCTGATACTTGTGTAGCCCTATAGCCATTCAATGGCAGATAGTTTATTGCAAAATATTGATTAATGCATATACTATCCATCGGCTGGGAAATGCATAGGTAGTTTGTCATATCAATTTATAACTCTACCTAGAGTACACTATGCATCATATATAACTGATAGTATCTTTGAAATATAAAAGTCGAAAGCGCTTCTTTTTTTGCTCCCAAAGATAATACCGTGTGACATGGTTGTCTCGTATTCGAACTCAATTGCAGATTCTCAAAATTTACTATGTGCTCTTAATTTTTCATACAGTCAAGCAGCATTATTTTCATACGATAACCTGACGTTTACGTAACGACACGGACATATTTTCTAGCCACGAGCTTCAACCGTGTTGTTTGTTATCTGAGTTTAAAATGAATATAGTTCGTCTATGGCAAACTGATTTCTTGGAATATATGATTTATTCACTTCAATAGTCCAGTAGATTTAGTAAGGCCTTCAGGCGAACTCAGGCCCGGAGCGAAGCTGCTTTGAGAATTTTTCAAGCGAGTTCCTTCACGCAGAACCCCTCTGTTGATAGTCAACCGTCTTCTTTGTCAGTCCTCCACCCCACCCACCCATTCCATTATATTTGCTACTTCAATAGAGACTGAAATCTGCACGCTCCATTTCAGCTGCCTACTGCTGTTTCTGCTACTGAAAGTAACGGGACAGTCATATTTGCTTGGCACGAATTCCACAAAGGCAAACATAAGATATCCGAGTATAGGACACCGGAGTATATGACAGCATCATCTCAAAAGGGATCCGTCGCCTATGACGTGGGCAGAGCGAAGGAGGAGGTCAGAACGGGATTTTACGCTACATTCCTTGAGATTGCTGCCTTTCTGTAAAGCCGACAAGGGCACATGTGCCTGTTCAAACAATGCGCCCTCTTGGGTACGTTTTTCGTCGTCGCTTGTTGCTAGTGGAAAATACATACAATATCTAAGAACAGTACAACTGCTATGACTCGAAACATACAATATGTACAGAGGCAGTTAGCGCGCCTGACGTTGTTGAGTACCGGCAAGCATTCCAGGTAGAAGCTACGAATTGAAGAGTGAGATGAAAACGGTCTTTACTTTACTTTCTTATTTCGCTTTCGGTTTTTGCTTAACACTTATCTACAGCCATGTTCTCTGGCGAATATAGTTGTAGGTAAGAACTATACATATTATTCTAAATACGGTCGGTTCTATTTTACACCATGAATCATTCTTGAAATGTTTCAATAGAGTCTTTTTAACGACATGGGTTGGCGAAACGCAGACCAGCTGTAGATTCGTTTGGTCACATTGTTCTAATAATAGACCTTTGTAAAGTAAAGAGAAAGTGTAAATCTATTTCATATTTATGTGCGTTTGACGCTTTTCGCTTGCCTACTTGGATGACTTTTATACCTAACTAACACGCCATCAAATGTGTGAGATTTGAATTGATTTATATTTGGAAAGCATGCTCAGTGTATTGGGCTGGCTTTCGAAAAACGCGTATTCTATTAAATGTTATATCTGCTGAAGGACTTAGTTGTTTATTCAGTGAAGTGCATCGATACCTGCCCATTGAAGGCTGCTTAGGTTTCCTACGACTGAAGATCCATGTGATACGATGGAGTGCCGACAGTTTACTTTTAGCGTTTGACAGCCAGCTGATTATAATTCGTCAACAAACGATTGCGGAAATGTGAACGAATACAATAGACACTTACAAACCCTGCTTCCGACTAAGTGTTCATTTCCCAGGTAGTTAGCCATAATTTTGCAAGCAACGTAAAGTATGATTCAATTTTGTATGCTTACAGCTTCTTTTTAACCTCTTCTCTCTCTTTCTAGACTAGCCCGACATAGAAACACGTCTTCATTTCGGTCATTTTGTACTAGCCTATCTCCTCGTTTCGCCCCGCCACCATTTACACGAAATGAATAAACTCAACGTAAACGTTCATATCATGTCCTTCGGGGGTTTCAGCAGCTACGTTCCTTGACACTTACTCGATCTCTGTATTTGAACCACGCCCCTGATATTATCATGTTTCTACCTCTTTTTCTTTCTATTTCTATTTTGAGTTTGGCCTGGACAGCGCTCATCAGCGGCGTTCTGTGGCCGTGTTCAGCAAAAACAATTTCAGGTTAAGTACCTCTCAGTCTAAACTTATTCTACGACTGGCCTCTCCCCGATTGGTTTACGCTAACTCTTCGTTGCCTTCAAAGCCTTTCCTGTCGCTACCTCTACTGGTGCAGCTGGTGTTTCTTCTCAGCCGACGTTGCAGCTGTTATCACCGCCAGTTCATGAAATCTTTGATCTGATCTAAGATTTTATAAAAATCTCCAAGTTCTTTTGCTAAGATTTATTAGCATAAAAATTCGCGGCAAAGCCTCTGCTGAAATCGTTGAAGTTTCGATCTCTAAGTCGGTCCTTGTGCGACTTTGCTTCCCCACAAGGAAGGCTTGCTAGATATATGGATCATATCGTGGCGATAACTGAGACGGACTAAGCACACGTAATTAATTAATTCATTCATTGCCATCGATGAAGCTTTTTCTGCTGCCCTTGGCGCCGTTCTGCACTAAAACTTCAGCGACGACGAAACCGTCTTTGAAGAAGGAACCGGCAGTATTCGCAGCTCCCTAAGGGACCGTTCATCTGAATGAACCTATTCGGAACGGTGCCAGTGACTGAGCGAATACAAAAACCAATCGACTGATTATTTCGTTCTCGAAAAGAAAAAGCGTCGACTCACGGGCTGACGTTGCGACAGAAATGAGATGGAGATTGGCGATGAGAGAAACTAAACGATACTAGAGCTGGTCGACTCGCTGGTATCGTGCATCGAAAAGCGCCCGCCAACCGTGGTGTATTGTATTTACCTGTTCAGCGCACGGCAATACGTGGTGATTCTGATAATGACGTGGGTCTAAAAAAAACTTAATTTATACCTCCAGCCAGTTCTCCTGTCAAAGTCTTTACTGCGTGTGGGAAAATAAGCGAAAATCGTGTAGAGCTAACGGTAATGGTGTTACGTTCGACATCCCTTTGAAGATCTAATTTGTAATGCGTTGATTGCGCGTTTCCAAACTCGCACCGAAAGTATGCGTAAAGCCATATATTGTTTATATATATATATATAAACAATATAAAGCAAGGTAAACTTGTAAGTAGCCAATATGACTACAAACAATGTATTGGAATAGCTTGTTGTGGCTTTCGACTACGGAAAACTTGGTTTGCCGTATTTTCATAAAAATACGAGACTGCACGATTTACAGGCGTTTTTGCAAATTTAAGCCAAAAGACTCGCGTCCTAAGCTTCAACCAATTGTATCAACCTATTGCTTTTCGCGGACACACTAACGGCATTAATCCTGCCATTATGATGCATTAGTTGTCGTTGAATAAACATATCCAATTGTATATAGATAAAGAAAGCACGCGTAGGCTGTACATACACATGATCACACAGCTCCGGGACTATTCTCTAGTTTTGCAGAATTGCCCTCACATCTGATTCTTTTTCTGCTTGGAATTTTCCAACCTAATCTTTGTCGCACTTACAGGTAGCTGACACGTGAAGACGGTAACGCTATGCAGATCACAATAAGATAGCTGACTTCCGTATACGCCTGCACGCGGCAGCTCTGTCTCCGACACATGATACACGTCGTGCCGAATTGTCAGCTTAGAAGTGCATACACAAAACGAAGGCGAAGGGGTATTTCTGACAGCATACAGACAACACCTTTATTGCCGGATTTGACAGGTACGCTGGCCTGTGCTTCGTAAACGACTGTAGTAAGCAAAGACGACTTGCCCTGTTTCCCTCTTCTTTTTCCCTTTGGAATCGTTAACTGTGGGGTATGCTGCGACACTTGATATTCGCACAGGATAGGCCGTAGTTAGTGTGAAACTGTTTATTGCGTTTATACTGTTTTTGAACGAGCGATCTTATTAATCAATTATGTATAACTAAATAGGTAACGTTATCTTGAAAAATAACTTCGTTCGTATCCCTTGACAACTCTAGCTTAGGCGGTATAACAATCAGGGTCGATATATGACTCGTTTCAGCTACGGTGGAAATCGTCATTATAGAACAAGTTACGAAATATTATGTATACGCACTATGGTAGATACACTATTAATTGAATAAGAAATTTCTTGTCGGTCTGTTAACTAAAAATAATTGATTAAATTATTATTCAACTTTGTGTATAATTGCTAAGGCAAAAAAATATAAATGGCAAAATGCATGATTAGGGTTAAACAAATAGTAATTAAGGATCTTTCATAATAAACTACTTACCTATGTTAAGCTTTTCTCGAGATGTAGTACGTGCGGGTGACCTTTAACGAGGACAAATAAATTTCGATTTGATCCGACATTTTCTGTTTTCTGTTTAGTCGCACATAGCGTGAAGGATCGTTGGTCCTATGAGATGTTTGTCAGCTAATGAGGACGTCATCGGTTATGTGCGCTACGATGGCTGCCGCCTCACTCAATATCAACAGGTTAAAACGAAGTCACACGTCAGAGTATACCCAGACTCGTCTACGATGGTCGGCCATTAGTCGCTAGCATCTACGAGATAACACCTAATAAATTAAAACGTTGGGTTTATTTTTTAATCAATACCCTAGCGTATGCCCTCACGTAAAAGTATATTTTCCCTTGTATCTTATTTTCGCTTAGCCAGCCAGCCAGCCAGCACAATGATTATGTGATATACCCTCTGTAAATACTGTTGTATACATGCAATAGTGATTGCATGCACTGGTAACTTTCATTGTACTGAATTGCAAAGGTAATTTAAACTTAGAAGTTCTAAATTTCAATTTAAGGTTTAAGACATACTTTTCTTTTACAAACGAAACGGTCGTATAAGAGATAAAAGCGATGTAGAAATGCGGAAGGATATAGTTAATCTCAAAATTAACTTCATGTAAGTTGACTGCTCACAGCATCGCCTTCCTATAATGCGAATATATTAGAATTCTATAAATAATTTGATTTTGCAATTTAAATATATAACAAGCACGTGACGTTCCACATACATTTTTGCATGCACATACACTTATTAAAATTTAAGTATGTAGCGTCGTGAGGCAGCAACGTAAATCGGCGAGTTCAGTTAACCAACCAAATTGCCTTTTAACAGAATCTAGCAAGATGACTTTGCTAATATTGGATTCATTAGCAAAGAGATAACTACCCGAAAAAAGCCCAAATCTCAGTCAAATAAGTCAGCGTACTTCGTACGTGCGGAAAATCAAAGACAAAAGACAGAAAAAGTGACTAGTACCTGGAAACACGTGGACCAAATTTTACATGTTCCTCTAAATCAGTAGTGAAAAATGCAGAAGGAAAACTTATATTTTAATAAATATTATTGGGATATGATACCCTAGAGTTATTCTATGGCAAAAAAGAAGCAAATGCGAAGAATTATTGGCGCTGATGCTTCTACCATTTCCTCGAAAATTTCATCCTTCAGAGACGTTTTTAATGACATCTTATAAGATGTCAGATATAGGAAAGGGTTTGATTGAAAAAAAAAACTTCACATTTAATATATCTACGACAGAGTACTGATTTATGATCAGAATAGTATTATTTATTTACATAATTTATATGATTTCGTTGAATTATGCTCTATTGCACATATCGCAAGTTCCGGACCTCAAAAAGCGCAACTAATTTATCTACCCACTTGATATCAGTGTACACATTATGCATATAATAGTAGATTAGAGTTATACTTACAAATTAGATTTAAGTTAGCTTTTTCAGCTCACAATAAATTCGTAAGCGGGCTTATGCATCCTATATCGTCTTAGTGACTAAAATGAAACTCAGTGAATGATTTGTTCCGAGCACGCTACGGAGACAAGCAAGGATGGCACCTCCACTGACCGTATTAAAGCATGCATCCGCTATCATTCCGCGGTACAACATCGCCAAAGGCTCAGTGCAACTTTCTTTTAAGAACCTAACTACATAAAGAAGCACCGAATTTTCAAATGACTAATGACACGAAAAAAAAAATGGACGGGGCGAAATAGGTAGAATAAATAAAAACGAAGGTCAACGTAAATCAACAACAAGCGTAGATTTTTGGTATCAAAAAAAAAGCATGTGGACGTGCGGATCTCATCACTGAAGGAATACTTCAGACAGCGCATAGAGAATTGACACGGAGATGGGATTCTCTACAGGGTCGTATAACCAAACTTTCTCTAGTCTTGCGGAATTTAAGGTCGTTGCTGAAAAGCGAGATGTGAAGGCGTTCATTTGGGACCATCGCAATAGAAGTATTGTAAAATAATGAGTGCCCTGCCTAAATACTAGCATGTCCGGTGATGAACAAATGATAAAAATGTTAGCTAAATAATTTTGTGCTCTCTTTTTGCAAATGACCTTGAGGTATTCAAAGTTAGGAAAATTCATGCGCCTCAGCAACCGCAAACCGTAAATGACCCCAACAAGTGCCTAGCTCGTTTTCTATATGGTGTTGATAACGATCGGTCAGAGAAAAACCCTGACCAAACAGTTCGGAGACGCTAAAATAATAAGGGAAAATCGATTACGCTACAACGGTCAAAGCTCAAACTATGCACTCGCTTCACGACATTTAGCGCCGATGATTAGGCTTTAGCGATCGAAAATGAAAGCCAAAGTTACAGTGATCTCCAAATGTAACTCAACTGGGGGAAACATAACACAGACTTAGGATTAAAATATTGTAACACAGTACCGCAACGTAGCGGTAAGACGGCTTTAGTTAAAAAAAGCCTTATGAATATAGACGAGAAAAAAACACGGCTTACCGGAAAGCCGTTTAAACACATTCACGATGCAGCCGGCAGGAAGGGCATTAGATCTGACGAATATAACTTGATGTTCTAAGATGATTTATATAGAAAAACACTGCAGAAAGACCTGCTAACCAGAATTAACTACAGAAATGCGAAAATCACACACACACAGATTCTACTACAGAATACGAACTCAATAGCTGTCCTATAATTATATTAATTTTCGTTCTGCTCGTCGAAGAATGTAGTTGTAGAGTCTGTACGGAATAAATCATATATGTATATAATGTATCTTCAAGGGTTATACGTTCAAAAAATGATCAGCCCTTCTAATGAAACGCCGTTGTTTTAAAGAACTTTAACGTCTGCGTAAACGTATGTATTGCATAGGATACCACAACACGTAGGTATTTCTTGTGTACAGTTGTCTCGGGGGTTTTTCCAAGAAGCTCCAACAGACATGTTGCAAAAGAATCGAGTCAAACTCCGTAGACACTATTTTGGCTCGATACCGCTATCCTGAACTTAATCTGCAACAAACACAGAAGAGGACAAGGTGGCTCGGCTAAGGGGTGTCGGGACGGGAGGTTGTGTCATCAGTGAGATTATTTTGCAGGAAGGAATCGCTCACGGCTTTAGCTCCTGCTTCCGTAGTCGATGATGGTAGAATCAGGACCAGCAGGCTGGCACACTCACAGCATGTTATTGGCCCTTTGGTGTCGCATATCACAGGTTCTAAAGGACGGCCAGCCATTGGCAACGACGAGGTTGAGAAAGAGAAAGCGAGGAAGGACAGGCACGCCTGTTAATTAATATGAACGTGTAGGTATAAGAGCATGGGACGGGTGCCTTCACGGAGGGTGCCATAGCTGCAGGGTAATGAATGAGGTGGAACCGGTCAGAAGAATGCTGAAGATATGCATCGCCTTATTAGAGATATGCACAGTGAAAGCGAAAAATGTTCCGTAAAGTTGAAGAAGAAAATTACTATAGGCTTAGGTTATTAAAATACGGGTACATAAACTAAATTATGATATGAGCATAGAACGAAGTATCAACATACATACACAACGTTTCGATCATCCCAACGATATATACCTCTAACGTGTAATGGGCTAACATTGAATATCGCTGGAACTGCCACTATAAAATATACGGGGGAAACAATCTAAATTTACTCGCAGCCAACCCTCTCTTAGACACGTGCGCTTGAATCGAACTGCCATTCGAGCAACTAGCAACACTGCACACAGGCTGCTAGCATAACGTGTTGGGTTTTCACTCCTGCTTACAAAATTGTTCAGCTTCCGTAAGTAATGCATACGGCATATCAAGCGATGCGCAGAGAGGTCGCGTGTATTCAACGAACTTGAACAATGGGTTCGCACCGTTATGCAATCAGCATCGGTAACTAGTTTGTGGACCGCACGAGCACTGATACAAATTGTTACGAAGAGTATTGCTCCACTGAGTGGCTTATTTCTCGCAACAGTTAATTAAGGTCCAGCAAACTGGGCCAAACACAAGTGACTTCCTTGCCCTCTCACAGAAGCAGAGGCAAGTCGAGCGCATTCCGGCCACGGGCCACGCGTAAGAAGATTTGTGGTTAAGCGTGGCTTTGTCTATGTGTTTTTCTGCCTGTGATGAGAAACATTTTATGCACTGTCTGATTCAATCCGAATACACGAGGTGTTCCGGCAGACAGGAACCGGTCAGTCGATTCTGCGAACAAAAGAATGTATAGACAAACACAGAAGTAGGCTTCAGGTTACTGGCATTCGATCTGAGTGATATTCAGTACTAGTTCGGCCTTCTAAGCAAGAATAGGTGCACAAATCTCAATGGGATGCATCAGGCGAGGATGAATCGCGGGTTCGATACACTGACGTTATCTGCACGTTTATGTTTGGGGTTTTCCGACTTACTGGCCTTGTGCCTAAGATATCGCAAGACACGTAAAATGATGTTCTCTGATTTGGTAGGCAAGTGAATGCAGAAATAAAACATACCGTAAAAATTCTAAGAAACAAAATAGCTACTAGCCGACTAATTAAGATTCAGCGGAAGACTGCTGTCGCATCGTATCTGGTGTAAAGAGGAGCGCATTGGGCTCACGCAGCCATCTCCGAATCTGTAATTCCAAGATCGACTCGACTCTGTTTCAGAAAACGAGCGTGTCAGACAATTTTTCTATCAATCCGCACTTTTCACTAATATCCGAAGCAGTATGCGTTTCTCTAAAATGGTAACTTCTTTTCAAACACCTTACGGTAACTTTCGGACGCGTTTATTTTACGTTAAGGCTCTCGATGGTGCTGCTACGGCGAATTATGCAACTCGTTCAAAGCTTACAATGCCGCTTTCGTTCTGGAGAATCCTGTAAACGAAGAACATCATCTTGTATTAATAGAAACTCTCTCCCTTAATTTCATATTAGATACTGACATATTTTTGAGTGTTTCGATCCTTATACAAATATATTTAATACCGTACATTCTCAGCACTAACGAATGGCACTGAGGTCTTTTTTATTAATTCTCCGTAAAAGTTGTTCTATCCGATTTTTCTTCATTGTCAAAGCTAGTAGAAAACCATATTTACCCCCATTAAATATTATATCTAAGTTAGCTAGCATATTTGATTCGATGCCTGTACCGTATAACACCGTTGGAAAGAAATTATAATAAATGCCTTTGCTGAATATATCTAAAAGGATATTAAAAACATCTAATAAAAACGTCTTTGATATCGTCACGGATTTGTGTTACGCGCTATCCAATACCTACAAGGCAACACAAGTTTGCACTCAGGCTGTGTGTAAATAAAAATCACAGTTTATACGTCTAGCAGAGTTTCCAACAGTGCAAAACACACTTTCCAGCCTTCTCTCACCAGTTGCTCCGTAGTTCTTGCTATTGGCGAAGGCATGTACATAAGTACAGTACGGATTGAATGGTAATGAATCTGTCGTACATATTATAATATATGTACAATGTGCTCAGCTGTAGAAGGTTCGATCTGTAGTGGTAAGATGAAAGTAGATAAGTACACTCGTCACGGTCCCTTCTGTAGAAGCAGAGAAAATTCTTAATCGTTGTCTACATTTAGATGTTGAAATTTCATCTGTTGTATCTAGTTGGCTTACGAATATAGCAGTAACATTTAGCAATTATTGGTTTGCCTACTTAATTTCTTAAACGTGAATCTGTAGTTCGTTTTGGCTGCTATCAGCAGCTGATGGTTAAATCGTGCGTTAATCTGTACGGTAGGGAATAACACGGGAAATGTACAACATCTGGTCGTTTTTTCCTACGAATAACTAAATTCGTTACCTTACTCATTGATATTTTGCAAAGCACACTGGTCCGATACCTTTTCAATTAGAATTTAAAGCGAGCTCACCCGTTTGGCTTGAACCTGTGTTTTGAAAACACACGCGATACCAGTCATTTTACCGTCCTACTGCATTATTCCTTTCAGAGCGTCGCAGCTATCGTTATGTGATCCCCTTTAGGGTTTCCTTGTTTTGGTTCATCCATCAGCCGTTCAATTAAAGCTCTGAATTGTTTATGCCGCTCCGTTACGTTATTTCGATCACTCGGTTATTTTGACTCAGATATTTCTACATAGAATATCGATGTCCTTTAAAAATACCTAATCGCTTTCTGAAGAAAACATCGTATTTGACCTCATAGGGAAGAACAAGTAAATACATTTCGATATATTCTTAAAAATCCAAATCTGTGCCAACTATAAAAGTTTTTTCCACATCTTGCGCAGAATGCACACGTTTGACAAATCTTTTCTCGTACTTCTTTCTCTTTTGTATAGGAAAAAAGATTCCTATAACTAAACAACTAAAGACGCTTTCCTAATTAATTGGTGGGTTATGGCAATCAATCAAGTATTCGCAAGCGATGTTTGAACGTGAACAACATATTTGGTCTGGCATGGTACATTAGTTAGAGGATTCTGGTTGGCTATTGCAATGCCGTCGCGACATTGACGTACGTTTTGTGCGTCTCATCCAGCCCTTTACTTCCGCTAGGCTGGAACTTTTTTTTACAAGTAACTATCAAGTTGGTTAACGTCAGTAACAGCACTCCAGGAGGACGAGTAGGCCAGCAAAACTAATAGGACCATAGTAGCCCACAGTGTACGACCATTCAACTAGCACCATTACGCTCGTAGTTTTTGCATTTCGTGGCGACTGATAGATGTGCAAAAAGGGGGGTGGGGTAAAGACCGAACGCTGATGCATTGCCATGTTAGATGCTCTAACAAGAGGAACAAAAGATCTTGCTGATTTTTTTCTCTATCAGTAACCTTGCTAGGTTAAGAACAATTATAGCAGACGCTTTACGGGCAAGCACGTTTTCACTGCTAGGTCAGCGGCTGATGAGGCGCCAAAACAAACAACATGTTTGATTTTGTACCGATATTATATAAGCAATGCTTATGAGATCGTTCTGTTCGATTAGTATTTAAAAAATGTCAATAAATGTATGTCATCTAATGTTGCAATAAAAGCTGGATAATGTTGTACGGTATATGTATATGATGGTCTATTTAAATAAATAGCTAAATTGCTGTTCGATAATAAACAGGGTGGTAGGGAACCTACTATCTGAAACGTATAGGCATATACGGGTCTATCTTGCTTGGCACTAACTGTTCATAATCGTTACTTAAAGCACGCTCGGTATGGAAGGACTCAAATTTTACGTTACATTATACCTTCTTATATACTAACTAACAAATGCATCCATTTCTTTCTAATTTTGTAATTGTATCGGTGACCTACTATCGGTGCTGCGTGTTGGACCCGTTAATTGAAATATCTTTCAGTAAGTGCTACATATAGTTACGGAATACACTTAGGCCAGTCTTAATACTCGTGTGACTAGTGTTTTGCTTAGCCAACAAGTTTGCTGGCTTTAAGCCGTGCGCTGAACTGGTGTGCTCAGCTGGTTACTCTATCGAATGAGCAGCAAAATCGTTATCATCTCCAGTAGAAATCGAAAGATTACCGCAAATTCAGCGGAACGTGACCCAGTTTCGCTACCAAACCGCGTTTGCTTGTTTGTTTATCACAGTAGCTTTACTGCTGCCGGCTGGCGGGTTTATCTCTTTCTACGTTGTTATGGTGTTATCATGTTCTGGGTTCTTAACAGGGAATTCTGTGAGGTCCACGGCAATGAAACTCCAACATCGAGATTGTTTGCGTTGCTCCGCGGATGGAAAAGTTTCAACCCGTTTTTTCTTGTCTTTCACCACAATAATAACAGGAACCCCGCGATCCTACGAGCGAGGAACGTGAACGCCAAGATTACTTCTCGCTTTCTTTTCCTCTGTTTTGTCGTGCAGGCCCCCAGTCAAATTGAAGCCTCATCCGTGGAATGCCTTGGGCGTTCCGCTCTTGAAATGTGATCATCATCGATAATATAAAAAAGATAGACGATGCAAGTTAACTGGATGTGTGAAAAGAATGTTTTTAGTCAAATGATACAACCGGTTTCATGATACTGCGTGTATACTTTAAAGCTTTATTTAAATAATGAACTCAATTTGTACGTGTAGGAAAATTGTACTAATAAGCTGTCCCGCCAGTTTGGACACTCTACTTGGTGATAGCGGGGCGGAAACGTGGATGTCATAATCGGCTACTTCTCGATGCGCGAACTTTTGAAGTTTTATCAAAATCTGCGTTTATCTAAACGTTAGGCAACAAATAAACGTGTTCAAGATCAAATGTGCGTCTCTTTACGAAAGTTATCCGATTGTAATAGTATATATATTACTTTGGAAACGCATTTTATTTTTTCTAAATGCAGTTTATACATTACTATTTAACTTAAAACTGGGTTAGGTCTATGTTTCAAATGGCGATGAACTTCTGTGTTCTTATCATAAGAAAATTAAATCCCTCATCTGTTAGAAAAATTTGTCTGATCACTTCGCTCCAGATAGCTTTCACTGCTTATAGTTTTATGGTAGTGATATCCGTCGCAGCTGTTAGGTTCCCAAGATAGTAATTCTTAAATCGGTTTAAAGTCTAATTAATTTCTTTTGTTTGGATTACCCGCCTTACAATTTTATTAAGTTTTTTTATTCGTTTATATGAATCGTTATGTCGAAATATACCCATCTGAACGTTATGTATTTTCGTCGAAATATCTACTAGCAGCTCGTTTGCATCGGATTCCATTTAGAAATCCGGACTTTAGATGCGAACTCTTTTTTTGCCCCTAAATTATTGTCGGGGGACGCTAGTGACTCATAAATTTAAAAATATGAGATGCTCTTTAATTATTTCTATGTTTCACATTTTGTTTAGGTTTCTATGTGGTGTTGTAAAAAAACAAAAACTTTAATTAATTTAATAAATTAAGAATTAACTGGTAATAACGATTCAGGTAGCAGAAAGTACCACGTCGTAGTGAACTCTACTGAGGAATCTGCGAGCGAATTTACAATAAAACAACACGTATTTGTATAACTATCGCTGGGTACTTAATACTTACCGTTGAACCTTCAAATTTGCCACACGTGTCCTGCGCCATCGATTAGGTGTGACGCCATATTCTATTTATTATTACGCTTATTTGATTTTTTAGCTTATTATGCTTAATTTCGATGCTAGGATTACATTGTAAGCTTATAATTGATCAAGTACAGCCGTTTGAGAAAAGTTGTCTTTGGATGTAACTAAATTCTAATACTCTCGCGGAAAGGTATTCAAGTGTATCTGGCAATGCTAGCACATAGTAAAATTTAAAACTTAATTTGGTTCAGCTGATTGACCATTCTTATATAGTTGAAATGATCAGAAATCAGACTAAGCTCGTATGTTGTGACTACCTACTATCACTAGAATAGATCGAAATCACTACCCGGAGGCGATAGATACTTACGAAAACAAACACGAAAATAGAAAGGGGACCTTGCTAAGTGTATTTCAAAGTACAAACAATCGGAACCCTATCGATCGATTATTGACACGTGTTTAGCATCAGCATCTGCGCTGAGAAGCTGTACGGATCATTGTATGTTCGCGTCATAAGGGCCGTTAAAACAAGTATCGGTATCAACCGGCCGGCGGATCCCATGATGGGATCCTGGCCAAGGAGGAACAGAGCCGGCATGCGCGCGCTGCTTCTCTGACGCTGAATTCGTAGAGCAAGCCTTAGCGTTGGATCAGCGCCTTTTCTATCGGACCAGACCTTGCGTGCATGAGCAGAACTAATAACAAGGTGAGGAAAAAGCCTTCGTGTGGAGACAACGGGTCTACCAGTGCACCAGGTTGCCTGTTACTAAATAGGACAGAAGGTTTTTGTTTGCCTTGTGCAACGCGAGCAAAGCAAGGCAAAGACTGTGTCTAAGGCAGAAGGGGAAGCTTCATGCGGGTGACGATTCGAGTGGCGGAAGGTGCACGGGCCATTGCGAACGGAAAGACAAGATACGGAGAGGGATAAAAAGAGAAGCCGGGTTGACAAATCGGGTGTTTAAGCAGTGAGCGTTCTGTGTTAGCAAGCAACTGGGCGGCCGAAAGGCTTGAGGCGGCTTGGAGTTTGCTTGGCTCACTGCCTGCAGCAGGCTCAAGCTCCCATTGACGGAGAGAGGGGAATTAGGGAGTTTCATACTGCCGGAGGGTTCTACAAGGATCCTGCACGTTGAGATTCTGAGTGTTCGAGCCACGCACCGACTAACCAAAAGACAGCCAATATGAGTGGGGCTGGACTGGTTTTACTCTTATACACAACAGTCCCAATGCTCTTGACGCTTTTTTTATCCCAGCCAACCTAGCATTTTATCCCAGCATTTTTCCGTTGCTTTCACTTTTGCACTCCATAAAAGCTTAGCTCTTTCCCTTCTATCTGTCATAAGCTGCTGGTTTTACATACGTTTAAAAGGACAAAACGAACCACCAACGAACGAACATTCGTTCGCAGGCTCACTCGCTAGGGACAAGCCTCTTTTCTCTGTCTGCCTCTCACTAAATTCTAATTGAGTAGCTTGCTGTGCCGAACACCCTGCTCAACAACGGTATAGTGGCTGTGGCGGGTCAGGAAAGCTGTGTAATTGGGTTACACGACTATACGCCATGGTTCGGCGTTACCGCTTCACTCGTTGTGGCTGCCAGCGGTTACCGCTGCTTTCGTTCATCTGCCTACGTACTGCTACTGGCTTCTTCGACGATATCCGCTTGTAGGGTAGACTTGTTCTCAAGCGAGTGATTGAAACTGCTAGGTTGGTGTAGACGCACGAAATAGTGATGCACAGAACGGACGAGGGTGGTGAAAATGACGATTTGTCAACCTCAGTTTCTCTGCTCCTATCCTAGCATCTTAACCTATGACTTAAACAATCGAGTTAGATCGTAGATTTCGTTGACGTACCCGTATAAGCTTGCGAACTACAGTTTATGGGCTTATAACAGGCTTATGGAAAGCATAGGAAAAGCGGTACGCTAGATATAGTGAAAAGGTATGGCAATATAACGCGAATTGGAGGGATCCAGAGCAGAAGGTTTTTCTGGGAAAAACACTGTGCATATAACCTGTCTTTTGCAGGCTAGATACTGTGGAAGGTGATTCAACAGGAGAACACAATAGTTACTAATAGTAATACCAAGAAATAGTTCACTTGTCTGAGCTGATGGCGGTCATGAATGTTTGTGGAAGTGAGTACCAAGTAAGTGCATCGTACTGTGACAGCTGAATGAATCTGTAAGAATTATTTTTCATACTTCTAAGGCCAGCTTTGAAAACAAGAATTGGATAGAGACTTATAGCGCGTCTCTTACGAAGTGTGCATTTTTACTGCGCAAACGATGGAACTTAACGGGCATGGATTTCGAATTGCTCCCAACGCGGGAAAAAAGTCGCTTCTGTGTAGAACAACCCATAGCATAACCCGATGCTAAATCAAAAGATTCTATCATGTTATGCGTACATAATTCAGTTTCCGAGATAACCGTCTCGATACGGCGTAATTCAGTGAAATCTGCCTAAGTTATGGCTCCGACGGGTCCGTTTTGACCTTGAACACTTTTTCCGATAGAATTATTAAGCATTGCATTGCTGTTGCTGATGTACTGTATCCACGTGGCAAAAGAATTTTACGCAGATCAATATAACAGTCATCCAGAGTTGACTCGAAGCTTGATATACATAGACGCCTAAATTTGTCTAGAGGTGTGCAAGTGCCAGAAACTTGAACTTTGGCCAGGTGTTGAAATTACATGACGCGGAAAAAAATCAATATTGACTTAGCTTTTACGGCAAACACAAACAATAGCCAGACTACCTATTTGCATGTTTATACATATCACATGCGAAAATGCGTTTTAGAATCTATGGGAAACACGAGTATTAGCTAGTTAATTTTCGCAGAGGATTTCTGGATTATACTTGATAGAAAAAAATGTAAAAGGTTGAAACACAAATTGTATCCATCAAGTTCCTAATTATTATGAACGATGTGATACGCTGTTAAATCTAAAATCAGAGCACAGATTACGAATACACATGCCGCGTTTTTTAGGCGCGAGGTTTATTTCTCTAGCCTCCATCCGTATATCCCTCTTGTGTTCCAATTTTGCTTCTATGACAAATAAATCGGTGCGATTCCGTCAAAATTCTCGACTGCTTGATGATTTAGTCGTGTCGCATGAACCTATCCCTAAGAGCCAGAGTATGCAGATATAATGTCACCTATTTTATCCGTCCCCGTTCTTTTTCTCCGTTCTACATAGAAAGCTGTTAACCTCTCTGTCATGTCATTAAGAGTGAGACCTTTCTGAGTCTTGTCGTCGCGTGCTCTTGAAAGATATGCAAATTTTACGGAAGTTCCTAAAACCTGTCAGGGATTCTTCCTATCAAAGTGAGACGAACACTTTAACATCTGTCGGTTTCGCTTGTTCGTATTATAATGCAATCTAATGACGCAGCCTTCTTCGGAGTGTTCAGTCGTCGCCCCCTGGGAAAATACAGTCCAGTACATTCCTCTAATGAGAACTCCAGAGGTGGTAATGACTTGCCAGTGATATTTGCGCGGATGATGTAAAAACGATGCTTTGCCAAAGCAAAATACTCGTTAAAAAGGCTGGCGGGTTTAGACAGCAGTGCGCTGCAGGACGTCGGCCGCGCTGACCTCGCGCGGGCATGGGGAGCAACTAGCGCTTGTTCCAGCAAATAGATGAAAGCACAAGTTTTGCTTTTGTCACGCCGTTCGTACGAGGCCTAACTACAGAACTACTGTGTATTAGCTGAAGCGGCGCAATAATGTTATATGGACACATATGAGAAAAACAGAGGTGGACCGTGCCGAAAACGGCTAAATACGTAACAACTTTCATAAATTTACATGTGTTCCCGGCGTCACGCGCTTACGTGAAAAATCGAGCTGGCATACAATGAAGTAAGTTAGAAAATCTACAGATCGCGTCTGATATCGCAGTTCACTGAGTATAAGCCTTTGTATTACGGTTGTCTATGATATGAACAAAACTTTGCGATCTCTGTGAGCACACCTGTCTACGTTGTTTACAGTAAGAAAGATTTATTCTTAAATAACATAATGATCATCTAAACTGTATCTGTGACAGCCATGAAACTTGACTATAATAGTTTTACGGTAGCTATAGAGTTCGCTGGATCAAGGTGCCGCTGTAATAAAAACATGCATACGTGCATGCAGCAAGACAGAGATACTACTTGGCACAAACCGCTCCAGTCTCAAACTAAGACATTGGGCAAAATATTGAATTAGTTCAAGTTCCATGGGTTTGTGTAGTGGTATCTAGTTCTTTTGCTGAGTTCTTCACATAGTTAAAATGCTGACTATAATGATAGTTAAAACCAGGAACTGTGGTATAATTCACTACTGCTCATCAGGACCATAGTAGGGCTACAGCAGATCTAGAGACAAGGACGCATTGATATCCCGTTCTCAGATTAAAGGCAATCGATCGTATTAGAATAAAATCACTATGCTTAAGGCCGTTCACTGGCAATTCACTGTCTGGTATGGCCTATATGTTAATTAGCGATACGCGATATTTTTGCTGTTCCTGATTTTTGGCAAGAAAGAGGCTTCGTTTAGCCGCATGCCTATAAGTTCAAAACGTTTTCAAAGATTAATACAACTGTTCCCCTTGGTATATTCGCGTTTACTTTTGGAAGGATTTGTATCTCAGTCCTCCGCTCCCACAAGATACACGGATTTTCTCATGTCGCCTTCTTGAACTGCAGACACCGATAAACGATTAGATGATTGACACTTTTTGACCATCTTGTTCATAAGACACAAAATCCGCTCAGCTGAACTGTCACGAGCCCTTCAAGAAACTTAATGCGTTGGAAGACGTCTTTGAGATTAAGGCCCGGTCGACTCGACCTTGCGAGCATACGAGACGCTTTCCTCTCGTTATCTCTTTCAGTTTCCAGATTACAAATTGCAAGCCTGGGGTGACTGATCGTAGAGATACGATAGATTGGGCTTTAGTTTATATGTAAACGGTATTTTCGTGTCAGAATCGATTTTTGTACGTGAAAAGTTAAAGCGTTAACGACGGGGGATGAAGTTAGGGGAGTGGTAAGAGATTATAAAAATTATTTTGGCAAAGTTAATTACTACATTATATTATGAAGATTTACGAATATTAGTGGGGAAGGTGTATTTTATTGAGAAAAAGTGGACTGATAATTCTATGCAATATTGCGCAGGAAATCAGTGTCAACAACTTTTAGGCAAAGAATAAATACGACATGTCGGCGCATATATGACGATCAAAATCATTGTCTTTGTTACCTGGAGATAAAGGTAGAACACAACATCACGTAATTTCTATATCTAGATATGTGTCAGTTCGTTTCCATGTCATCTCGTTTTAGCATTTATGAAAATATAGCATCTTCAATCCTTTTTGCATCATTACATGTTCGATACATCACGAATGTGTCAGCGTTTGCCGTCGAACGCCCACTGAACAAAACAATGTTTCTAATCTCCTTCGACACTTCAATCACCTATTCATTTTATTCCGGTTCGAGTTATTTTTACAATCAATGTTTCGGCGATATTTTGTTACGGAATAATCCAAACATCCCGTCACCGTTGCTTTACCACCAACATTACCCCTTCATCATATCCCCTCTCAGATCCATAGTTATTCTAGCTCTACACGTTGAACAACGTCGCGGTTCCCGTTCTACCTAAGCTTGCGGCACTTGATGCGTTAGCACCATAGCTACACTGTTCGTACAAGCGATGGGTTTGTTCGTTTGAATAACTATCTATATTTACTATAGAGAGCTTCATTTTGTTAATAATACAGTGAGAGTGTTTTTTTTTTTTTTTTTCCTTCGTAAAAGCACATATTGTTTCGGTCGCCTCGTTTGTCAGGTGCCAGTTGTCAGGAGCAGGGTAGATACTTGTGTTCATATAAAGTCTACGGCTGTGCACAGGTCGATATGATTCGTCAAAATGTTCTCCCGCTCCATTATGAATAAGATAGGTTTAAAGATTTTTCTCTTTGACAAATTTTTTGCATTAGAAATAATCGATATAGTTAGTGGCTGGTCTGGGGGATTGTGGATCACTGTCACGGATAGTGGTGGATGGAAATATCAAGTGTATAATGCCGATTTATATTTTAATATTTGGCTAGGGTGCTGGCTGATGAAGCAAATGGTAGCATAGCCCTGGGCTACCAAGTAAAAATTCGACTTTTATCCAGGTCAGCCCTAATTTAAAGTTTTTAACAATATCATGTAAAAAAAAAAGTCAAATGAAATAGCGAAGCGTCCAATATCCCTTAAATCCAAGGTACAGTCCGTTTCGAACGCCGCGAGGCAGGCCAGAACTAGTGACCACACATTAGACTGGAGGGTAACATAGAGGTTCGAGCAACTTTCGGGCAGTCTACTTCATAATAGAGCTAATTGAAATCAGGCCGTTAAAGTGGACTGGTGTTGCGCTGGTCTCTTCCGTGCGCTTACTGAACATTAAATGAAAATGCTAACATTTCTACATCGATGACCCAGCATTTAACCAAGAACTACTTCCATTTTGAAACATTATTTTCAATTAAAGCGACATATATATATACTACGTTCAATAACTTTTAGCAGATTGAGCTCAAAGACTGCGCATTGGATAGCAGCGCAGTATTCATATACTATCGTATTGAATCTTCAATAATGAAATTTTTATTAATTCAATGTTTCACAATGGTTCTTTTGTTGTCTACGTTCGCGTATAGACCTGCATTATATTCGAGAAACGCGCAATCTTATAGGTAACTTGAACGTTATTTTCAGTGCAATGTCTTTTATTATCTAACCCATAATTTGAAAGAACCCATAATCTAGAAGAAGTTATTTAAAGGTTAGCAGAGTTTGCTTAAAGTCCCTCCTAGCCCCCCTCCTAAATTTTCTTGACGTCTTCTAAAAAGGACTATGACAACTAAGCCTTAAAGACAGATTGATTGATGGAGGCTAAATGGAAAGGTCTGAGTTTTAGCTAGATAACGAACGCTGCCAAATTTTTCGAGAGTAACACAATGCTAACACTCACGGTTAGAAGCGCTATAATCAATTCGACTCTTTACACGTTACCATTTTGGAGCTATTGACGTAATTTTTACCTAATATGCTTGCAATATATTATTCCCTCTAAACATAAAACATTCTCTATACCATCAATGGCTTCATACAGTGCCAATCGATCTGACCACATTGGGACGCTGGACTGGGGATAGTTTCATGGCGGAAACTTAACATCAATATTGGCAACCATCCACGTCCGTACATTTCAGCTCCGTTGTACAACATAAATCTAAATGCTTAGAGACTCCTGTGACACACAGTGGCTCTAGCTGATCTTCACCGTGAAGACTGGCACGCTTCCAGTTGCTGCAATCTTAGGTTTCAGGCTTTATTCAAGTATCTTTGACGGAGCGCTCTGGTCAGTCATCCCGATACACAGATCTAAAGATTTGTTTCAACCCTTTACCTAATTCGTGATGCCATCTAGATCAGCTGTTATCCAGCAGCTCTTGTCACTGCGGTAATATTTAGTCGACAACTCAGAGTTAGTTAGCTATTGAAATCGTGGCCCGTCTCAACCCCAAAGTAAAGATGCACAGTGTCAAATGAACGACGCTTAAATGAGCTATGAAATATGAAATACGTTAGAGAAATATGCTCGAGTCTGGCTATGCGAAAACCTTACTGGGGCTATATATATATATATATATATATATATCAGGTAATATTTGCCGGGGTCCGATACAGTACAAACAGACAAAATGTCGTAATAACACCTGTGTGCTAAAGTGGTGTTTTATTTACTTTTTTTTTTTATCTAGTTCTATAGACAGCACTTTTGTCATTGTTCAACCAAAGTAGTTACCTAGCATTATAAAAGAAATAAAAAGGATAGGAATCATAGCTGTTCACGCACTAGCTACTAATACTTACTATGTTACTTATTCAGTATATGATTTTTCAAGTGTCAGTCAACGCCAGGAAAATATTTATAGCTGGCAAAAGTTTAGTTTGCCATTTCAACTAACGTAACGAAGAAAACTACTTATCTTTTATAACTCTCCAATAAAATTTCGTAAACTCGCCACTTGATTGTATCTACATTTATTCAAAATTGGCATTACTAAGTGAACAAAAATAAATACTTAGAGTTTTATGCTTGATCCTTTACTGTTAAGCATTGCTTTAGATGATTGGCTATTTTTGGCATGAAAAAGAAGTGTGCTGCACCCGGTTTCGAACCTGAACTACCTCATATCCCCCCCCAAAACAGGTACTTTACCGTGACTTCATTGCATGAATGTTACCTTTTTCTTGTTACGAGATATATACCATGCAAATCACCTTCGGCATTTATAATGCTTCTTTTTTTTCTTTTTTATTTAATCTCATTTGTCCCGTAGAATACGTCATTGGCGTTCGAACCAGCAACCCATGGCACTTTCAAGCAGAGATTACCCCTCCAAGCTATCGCGCCGACAATAGTGATTTGTTTATGCGACTAAACGAGGGCATATATGTCTGTAAAGTGAACTATTTTTTACGCTATGGACATCCAGTGTGTCAGTGAGATATCCGTCAACATTGCTCGATCTGTATGCCATGAGAAACTGAAGCTGGAAGGAAATACAGCGATCAAGCATCACGAGCTTCCTTTATGTGTGTATATTTCTTCCAATAAGGGCAACTCTCTGCTTTTCAAACTCATCTTGTTCGAAACGAGAGAAAAAATATTGCTTTGTGCCCAGTAAAAGACTCCATATTTTGCATTAGTTTGTGATATCATAATTATAATTAGTAAGAAGTAAAAACGTAATTGATAAATAGTTATTACGTTTATTCGGAAGATGCTTGCGTTTTGTTGTACATGATGTCGGACTGCGTCCATCACGAACGTAGATATATAAGTTATTATGAGTAGTTTTTTCTAGGCAGCGCGTTTGTTCGTTATTCAGGCTGCTGCTCCACAAATACTGAGTATCGAGTACACGTAATCAGTGATCAAGGCTAAATGCGCAGTAGGTATTCGCTTATTTCCTATTGAATTCCGAAGTTGTTGCTTTTTTTTTTTCATAGTTGCCAATAAAACGTATACTATTTCCTGGGTTACTGGTATATTTTTTTTAGGAGAAGTGTTGTTGAGCCGTGAGTAATAACATTAGTAGCCATAATGATAGCCCTTCGTCTTCCTTTCATAACTACGATAATCGCTGATAGACTAGCCAAAGGATGGGAAGAATGTAGACCGCAAAGGCTACATAGGCGCTTCGAAGACTGAAGACGTAGAGAGTAATAACAACGATTATGTTTTCAAAACGTTCATGGCCATCACGATGCCCCATTGCTTTGGAACTCCGCTAGGACTTTGTCCCCTCTCTCTATCCCTTCTGATAGACAACAAGGCGCAAGGACGTTATAGTGCTTCTGCTACAAGCAGAACCGCCCAAGCTACTACCGGAGCCATAACAACAATTTCTGCTATAGTTTCGGTGCTGCTACAAATGCCAACCGTACTCGTAAAGCTTGCCGAGCCTTTAGCAGATACTGGATGGGGAACTTGTTGGGCAGCTGGTCGGGTTGGGCTTCGTTCGGTTGGGTCGAACCCGGCTGAATTTAGCCAAGGTCAGACGCAAGGGTGGACTGATCGCCATCTGTCTACACCTACTGTAAAGCGGCGAGAAATACTCGCCCGTTTTCCGCTGCTTTTCCTCATTATAGGATGTTCAACTCCTCAAAAGAGCCGTTTAGTGCGTAATTGAGTGGAAAAATATCTCAGTCATCGACGGGGCAGTCGGTAGAGCGAAAGCGGATGCACCATCCGACTGCGTTCGGTATCGGAACTGGCCTCTTGTCCTTCAGGTCACTCATTGAAAGGGAGCTATAACATTCTTACTTTTCTTGATAGTTTGTGCGGCGAGCCGAAACACAGCTAACTCTGAAGACCTACCCCATCAAGGGGCGCTGGTACGACCCTTTACAGTTCAATCCACTAATCAAAAAAGCACCACCTCTAAATGTATATGCATGTACAGTAGCTATAAACGCGACAACTCCTCCTTTGACTGTTTGATTTATGTGTGAACAACTGTCGAGCACATTTTATGCCATCGACACTACAACTAGCAATAATAATAAAAATACGTTTCTGGAGAGATATCTGATTTGGTCTTATAAGCCTAAAATGGTAGAAGTGTTCTAACAGGTAAATACAATCCTACAAGACAGTGACACGATTGTTCTTCACTGCAAAACTTTCAAAAATATCTGGCAACAATGTGCATAGCGTTTGACAGAACAATTTCATGTTAGTAAAGTCCGTTAACTATGCAAAGCTATAGGGCAGTACGGAACAGACTATCTACTTCGTGCGCTTCGGACGTAGAAGGTATATGTCTAGTAGAATAGATGAAAGATACAGATCTGGCATTCTAACACAACAGTAGGGTGGCTTCTGTGCTATCGCTTGATAGACGCGTATTTTCGCTGCTACAGGAACAGACATGCAGAGAGGCGCAGAAGCTTTATGAACGATCCCTTCTACCAGCAGCCTCAAGTGGAAATTCTAATTGAAGTAGCCAAACAGGAGCAGCTCAAGACGATGCGATCGAGTGACAAAGCGCCATCAACTTCTTGTTCGCGTGAACGCTTCGGTGACGCCTTCTGGCGTTTTCGTAAACGCAGTTCAAGCTTCATTATAATTAGCACGTTACTAATAACATTTGCACAATTCTAGCTGGTTCACCATAAGGCCTTTTTGCTCGTCAGTATTCTATCTGATGGCCTTATGTTAGTGACGCTAGATTTCTTGCCGAGCGGACAAACTTCATGAAGAGACATCCATTCAAATTGTACGCTATCAGCTATTCCATTGGTGCTGACAGCTTATCAGAGTTCCGGTAATTTTCGCAACGAATGTCCATGCTTTGCTTTGTTCTATCTGTATCTGCTAATAACAACTAAGCGCTCACTTTCCGTACTGCCGGATCTTCTCAGTAGGTGATTTTTATATTGCTACTTAGAAAAAGCGCAGCAGCCAATTTTCACTGTCGTCATGTCCTTAATAAATGAACGAACCATATAAGACGAATAAGTTAATAACCCTCTACTTCTTTATATCACCCATTTTTCTAGGGCGTGTTTAAGCCTTTTCTAAATTTGGACTAGGCATGTCACGTAAAAACTGCGTCGGCGTATTCATTTTAATTAGAAACTATTTGATTTGATCGTTTTTGCGTGATGAGCTGTCTCAACTCTTCGTTGTCAGAATAATTTTCCTGCATGAACTGGCTATTTTTGTCCTTTTTGAAAGAATACTAAAAGTTTTCCGCAGTGTTCCTTTGTTTTTGTATTGAAACTGTGCAGTTCCAGCTTTTTTTGGCGTGTCGGTTTCCTTTAGTAATTCCAGAGACTATTCGGTCGTCAGTATCTAGGCCCTATAAAACCGGTCCACAAGTCGTATTCGCGCTTGTTTTCTCTTTTTTCTTTTATAATTGAAATTAACGGCAGCCTGAGGATTACTCACCCCTGGTAATTGAACGAATCAGCTCAGAATAATTGGTTTTCCTCATTCTGATATTTCTGAGATTTCAAAGGCAGGATCTTAAGCTTTTTAAAATCCTAAGTCGTGCTTCATATGTGTTCGTGCTTGTTACCTTAGACGTTCAAAGACTCGGCATGCCCAAGAGCCCTCCTTTCTTTAAAGGCTATGTTGCACGTGAATCCGCACGATAGGCTCATCAGACTGTTGCTGGTTAAATTGGTCAGAATGATGTTTGCGTTCAGCGTTGTTCTCGGTTTCATATCTTTCCCGCATCTGCCCCTATTTTATACATATATTTAGTGTTTCTTAAATTAATTCGGAAATATTTGTATCCATTGCTGTACTCTGTTTGTTTAGTCTGGATTATCAGTTTTTTTTCTTTGAGAAGATGTCTGGAAGAATGATACATGGGCACGATTTTTTATCGTTAAGATACTGACCGACATCTTTTATCGTATCTACAAGTGCGCGTAACAGCACTTGCAGTTTGGTGATGTTTTTGAACAATCAGGCCACGTCGTCAGCACAGATAAGGACAGTCTTAAAAAAACAACTTTAACGATTGTAATTCACAGCGATTGTGAGAAATCTGAGCAGCAGTATCATCTGTGAGACAATGAAACCGATCATGAATATTTTTACTTAAACAGCCCCTCTTCTTAAGTTCAGTTGATACAACTTTGTCCTTTTCCTTATTTATTTTCGAGAAAATGTAATTATTTTCCTCTGTTTCGTTAGTGATACAACATTGAGCCCACGCTTTATCATTCACAGACATGTTTAAAGACCAGAAATCATACTACAAATCTACGCTCTCAATGCCTGCCCTTGCATACAAAATGCGAAACAAGAAATTAAAGTTTATGAAAATTATATGAGGTCGTCCTTTATTTTCTGTTCGCACTTGTACGCGATCTAATTGTATTGAAATTCACTAATAGAGAAGCAAAACGTGTAACTTATCATCTCATAAGCAAGAGATTTGCAAAATAAGAGTTGTTTTCATGTTGAATCATTAGATAAGTGTCGCGAAGGTAAGTTGAGGTAACCAAACAAAATCATACTCGAAGCTGGCACTAAGCGTTTTTTAGAACAATGCTACTCGTTAGCAACCGTTGCTAAAGAGTGTGTTGTCGAGCCGGACCAAGAAAGTCTTCAGAAGCAGCTGCCAATAGTTTCCCTATTGGCCTTTGGCGATTGACCCATCATATATTCGACATGGTTTCTGCCATGTCGGGCGGGTACCCTTCTCTTCCTGCCTGGGAGAAAATGAAGCTCAAAAACAGAAAAAATCAGCTGTAATGCTTCGGAGGGCTATGTTCCAGCATTTACCATCCCCACTACATAAAATCCGCTAGATTCATAAAGTGTTTGTGTACAAAAAACTAGACTTTGTGGAAATTCACAGTTAGAACAGGATTTTAGAACTGACCCTTAAACACCGTCTCCATATCAATATGGTATTTTGCTTCGAAACAATGTAAAGCTTGTATCTAACTGGACGAAAAATTTTACGAGGTTCTAGCGTATAGCCAAGTAATAACACCAATGCTCCTGATTTGTCGAGCTATAATCCGAGGTTTATCGAGGAGATTACTGCTGATTATTACAACGGTTAACGGTAATGAATCGACCATTGAGCATTTTGTAAATAAGCTCGATTATTATACTATCGCGTAGAGTTGTACAACGTAACGAGTGCGTTAAAGTTCCTTTTTTTAATAGATAGAAACTAACGAGGTCGATCTTAGATTTTCAACTAAAATTAACTAAAAACCTATTCTGGTAAAGATGCTCACGAATGAAATGGGCAACTATTGTGTATTTCTTGAATTTTGAAGCGACGAATTCTAGAAATGTGTTTATTCCCTTGAAATGTAATTAGGAATGAAATTAAACTATTTTCTGTGTTCGACCATTAAAGTTTCTACCTTGAGAAACTCGTTTTGTTGATACAACCATTCTAGTCTCGAAAATTTATTATTATATCTATAGATATAACCAGTTATATCTTTCCAAAACACTACTGCCGTGCAGAAGAAGAATTATACTGAATGATACTACGTATATATACACGAAGTTTCGTAAGAACAACAACAATAGCAACATTAAACAACAAAGATAACACGAGCAAGATACCCCTTCATTAACCAAGTCTTTTTTTACTTGTTGGCTAAACTTTTCAGGCTACTATTAGTCATTTCGACAAACCGAATGCTCATTTTCATTCTGCCTACCTTTTATAGCGCTATTCCAGTCCCCGGAGCAGAACTATCTTGTTCCGTATTTTAAGGCTTCCTTAGGTATATGTTTCCTGACATCTAGCTCCTTTTCTCACTTCGCCCGTCTATCTCGGTTCAGATGACTCAACTTGGTTCCTTTTTGAAACTACTCGGGAACTCATGTGCCAGCACTGGCAAATTCCCAGCCGTCTTCCTCCAGCTTTGTCTCCCAAAGACAATGTTCTTCTATTTTGCCGTCTTTACCGCACGTCCCCTTCTGCCCAGAGACTTTATGCTGATTCTTTTGCAAAAGACATTAGTGGCGTTGGAAGCGGCCGTTCGGAAGAACAGTTGAATGGTGGTAGCATTGAACAGGACTTTAGCGCTCCTTCTCTCTCGGTCGCGTTTGAATTTTAAACGATGCCAGATGGACGCGCGCGTCCTGCCCATAAAAAAACGGATACGAAGCTGCCATGCTGGCTTGTCAAGTACATCAGCTGGATGTTTTTGAATAGAAGAAATGCGTTCGGAAGCGAGAGTCAAGCTTTGCATAGACTTGCTATTGAGTTAGTACCGTGATCTGACTGAATGCAGACAATGATGCTGAATGTGCCATGCTTTGATTCAACAGTTTTTCGAATAGTAAAATAGACAAATCTATTAGGGAGGTATCGATGGATAGATAAATGGTTGTGTTTAGGCAGTGCGACACATGTCTTAGTTCCTATTATGTGCTGCAGTTTTATCTTTTTATAATCACCTTCTCGATGGTGTAACTGCGGCGAATTTGTTTGCAGTTACCATGGATTTTGCCGCTACACAAACCCGCATGATTTCGAATGATCGTCACAAAGGAAGGAATGCCAAACAGTGTATCAGCAAATTAATCACACAAAAGAACAATATTTCCTATAAAAATGTCCAGAATTGTATATGAAGCCATAAAACACCGACACAATCATTGAATACCAGAATTAATTAGGTGAATACACAGGGAGTGAGTGAGGCTTGCTCTAAACACATGCTGAACGCCGCCATTATCACTACAGGGAATGTTCTTTTTGATATTAACCCGTTAGGAAAAATTGCATCACAAACATAGCTATCACAAGATTCAAACGCCTTTTAGAGTATACGTTGAGATCATCGCTATTCCTGTACTTTTTTTTTTTTTTTCTCTGCAATTACAAAAGATGCCAAAATGGTTACTTTTCCCACTTTTCTTTGAAGAAGGTTTCTCTAGTGTACATGCTGCATGCATGCTTATCGCTAGGGCAATGCGCCAAAATTTACTGCCCTTAACTTACTTAACAGTCAGTAGCGAAGCGTTGCACAACATGGTAGAATGACGAAGCATTTTGTTTGGAAATCGCCGGTCACAAGTCAGCATGGTTAGGGATACAGTGTGCCCAATGTATGATATTGTACTCTAGACAAGAAATTTCCTCTTCAAATCGATTTCTTCGCTAGTTTTAAGTAACAGGAAGAAAGCGGCTTAGTGATTAAATTCGAGCCTCCTAACTGCATCACGTATCGAGGCAACACGGATACTACTACTTCCCATTATTATACATTTCGGACACGTGGATCCAGAGTAATGTAAATAAAATTAGCCAGACCTTGAAAAAAAATTGCAGGAAACGAGATCAATTATGAATTTTCAGTTAGTTGAATATCTTTTATGAGGTCCTGACGCTGTAAAAATAGTTGTAGACAAAAACGAATAAGGTTTTATAGATAATAAATAATATGGCATTTAGACCAATAGGAACTTGAATCGTCAGTTTAAAAGCTAAGTAGAACTGTCACATAGATTTACCAAAAAAATGCTTGTATGTTTACATATTTGTAGCAGTAATCTTCTACCAGAGATTTATCCACCCATCACTAATAAGATGATATGGAAGAGCGAGCCTATTAACGATAACTAATCAATCAGTCAATGAATCAACCGTATCGGACGATCAAGCGCGCCCGTCTAATAGAACACCTCAACTTCGTTCATAGTTACTACCAAGCGATAGCTAGCGTCACACGCATCACTTGATTTGATAAATTTCCTATTGAAATCGGTACCAGTCTAAACAAGAATTGGGCATAACGAATTGGGTCCAATCGATGTAAAAATATCCATTAACACTGACGGCTTTTCCAATTCCAAGCGTTGCCATATCGGGAGGAAATACACACTTTCACTGTAACAAATAGAACTGCCACAATTTGGGCCCTAGCACTTAGCTTGCCATCATTGCGATAATTATAATGTACATGGAATCGCACCCTTAGTAATAAAGCGATGCAACAAATGACTGTCACTTCTAATAAATGCAGCGTAATTAGATTATTTTAGGGAGACGACGGCCCGAGGAGGAAACGGTGCTTGATTTCTGGCGTGCCATAGCACCCTGAGTCTGTAAGGGATGGAGAAGTGGCAGATCGCCGCAGAAAATGATGGTCAAACGAAGGCAAGCTAGTAAGGGTGAGCGAGCAATGCCTTCGTTGTTACTGCAGTATTTACTACTCAATTGCCTCCGCGTCCTGCCCTTGATCCACATCGAAGCCCCCGTATCGCTTTAGTTTGTCCTTCGAAGCTTCAATGCGCTACGTCGCATTAGACGGAATCACGCGACAAAAATACTGTTACTATTACTATTATTGCTGTTACGATGAAATTGACGTAATAAGTTCATCGTGATATAATCGGCCATCCGATTGTCTATTCAGGCCAACTCATTCGTTCAGTGCCTGCGCCTGAATCGCCTTTGTAGCCTCGATTATCTACGCCTTTGCTAATTTTGTTGCTTTGTTGAGGAAGTCTTTGGCTATTGAAGACCTGCGTGCACACATGGGTGGGCGTCCGGTTTACAGACAACATAGGGATGCCCAATAAATATACGGTGGGCGTTGGATTGCCATTTTTTGCTGGCTAGCAAATGAACTAGAATAAATTAACAAATTAAATATGCAGAATGTAAAGATTATTTTGAAGCAATACAGAAATATGGGTTCCTCTCAGGTTCTTGTAATTGTATAGCTAGTTGTTGAAGCAATTTATATCTCATTGTTGCCTTAATTTTCTTACTGTTTTATCTATTACTTATGAGTGCCAAGAGGATTGTATGGCGAGTGATCTAGGTTTTTGATATGATCTCACTTCACTATAGTACAGATATGTTTCACACCTAACTAGTCTATGATATTTCCAGACATATTTTAACATACATTGATTTATTTCGAAATACTCAAGGAATATGAACCTAAAAATCGCTGAGACGTTTCTGTTACACACAGGCATGTACTCTGAAGGACGCTGAATACTCTGTATAATACAAATGAACTATTCGTTATTGCAGCTTTTTAATTTTGTTGTTTTATACTACTCAAATACAAGCATTTTTTTTTGTGAAGAAAAATGATTTCGAAACATTTCTTTGTTAGCGGGAACATAATGTAAGTCAAATCTTGTTCTCGCTCAGAGAAATTGGCACTGAAATAATAACTTTAACTATATGTAAAGTGAGTTATGCTAGTTATTTTTATGCTAGATACTGCTTTGAATACCTGACTCCTACATGTACGAAACGTCTACAGGCGACTTTCAGACTACACCATAATCACTGAACCGGAGATACAAATTAGGCATCCTAACCTAAAAGAGGGATTATTACCGTACTATGTTACCTGTGTTCTGTGTTAATAGCCTGCCGGCATTGCTTAATAGCAAAATCGGTATGAAATAAAAGATGTTTATTATCTCACGCGACGGGTCATTGAATTGCAAATAATCCTAAACAGAAATAACCACTGGTAACCGTTATCTGACGTAAAAATCTTCTGTAGACATATTTATTTTTTAATACACAAGCATTTATGTGCTTATATATATGCGAAATATATGAAGCAAAATATATGTGTGAAAAAAATGTTTAAATCTGATCATTTCGTGCAGTCCTAGTTCCGCTAGTCTACATGTTATTGGTCGTGATATTTAAGGTTGCCGAGGACGAGTAAGCCAGAGGGGTAAACAATATTTCTTGCAAGCTAGCACGTAAAGCAGTTTTTACATAAAAACTTTCAGCGAAATGCTGAAAGTGTCACGCAAGTTTGCTTTTAACCACGAGAAAGTCATGGAATTCTAAGTGGGATTCTTCATCGTGGTTCTTATTTCTCTAAAAGTACGAATTCTGCTTCTGAGCGAAGCACAAACAGCGCTTGCGGAAGCAACTAGCAGAAAAATCGCAAAACGTAGTTTAATGTTTAGTGTCGGAATGGTTATTCGAAAAAGGCCACGGTTGCCTGTTCATCGTTTACTAAATATCCAGGGCCAAAATTTACTGTCAACCAATTTCGATCTCCGTAACATAACAGACTCACCGAACGGTACCGTAACTCAGATTGGAATTAGAAAAAAAATAAACAACTACATTTTAAGAAGTTGTGTAGAGGAAGGTGTTTCAGCCATGAGCGTTTCATCGGTACCATTATATTGAGAAAGTTTATGTTAGAATAGTAAACAACTTATAGGTACAATGCATTTGTTGTCGGATCTAGAACGCCACTTACCCAACTTCCGCAATCTCAATTTACCGTACAGCTATCCCTACAGTCGGTACACCTATTATAGTCCTGTAACGGTTCAGGCTCATATTGTTGAGTAGGCTTCAATTAACAGCAGCCGACTTTTTAAACAATGATGCCGTAAACAATTCCCCTATGACTTTCACTGACAGTATTACCGTGGCAGGTAATTCGTAGAGCTTTCTAAGGACAGCCAGAATGAGTACACGTAAACGATTGTCAAGAAGGACTCATCGTCTGTTGACTTAACTTCACAAGCTCTTTACATTGCATCACATATACATAAACACGTTCCGACACGGCTATTGAGTGAGTTTTCCAGCATCGAAATCTGGCCGCCATACACGAATCTCGCGCGCGTAATCCATTTTCCTTGTACCTATCAGCGGGTTGTCTCGCTCGCCCCCCCTCTCTTAATTAGTTTCGGTAGCATTTCAGTCAGTTTTTGGCCAAAGCAAGATAGCTTGCGTCAAGCAAGAAGCGCAGCAGCGGCGGCAGAAGCGACCAGGGCCTGCCATATTTAAACGATTTGCCTTTCAAATCAAGGAAACGCCCGAGGTGATTGATGCTGATCCTAGATAGCATAGTGATGAATCGAGAGAAAAGGGAGAAAACGTCGCATGCGCACATTCTATACCCTTGCCTTGCTTTGCCTGCCTTCTCTAAACATCAACAGCTTTGGCAAAGTTTATTTCTTACCCTGTTCTGCAGATAATGGTAAGTGTTTGCGATAGATGAAAGGAACTTATCTCGACCTGCATTGGCCAGGCCAGGTTAGGTTAGTTCTGCAGTTCGCTTTTAACCGCCACCATTGCCTTCGCGGGTACACGATCGCGGTTCGTTCCTGAGCGCAGAGATCACGTCGTTTCGGCTATTCGATCTGACAGAGCTCGTGCTACGTTCGAGCGAGACACTGACCTCTGGCTCGCTGATTAAGCCCGTTCGAAGTACAAGTGGAAATTAGGCTGACACCACTGGACAAAGTAGAGAGATTTGGGTTGGGAAGACACTTAACCGCGTTGTACAATATATTGCATAGATGCACATATTCGGCCAGTGTGTGTATACAGCATCGATATTCGGAGCAAAAATGAGCTGTTCCTAAATCACGTCTGGGTCTGACTTGAAAATACATTCTTGTCTGATACACACACTCTGAATAGTTGCTGTCCTTATACTGCCTACTCCGAATATATAATTCTAAAGTGTTCACTAGACTTTTGTTATCTTTTTTGAATGGAAGACCTGTATGCGATTGCTAAAATTAATGCGATTGATTAAAAAGATAAATTAAATAAAAAGTATAAATAGATGGTCGTAATGTATTGCTAAGCATTTAGGGGCTTCACAAATAATCCAATTCGTATGCTAATCTGCTGATGTGGCAAAACTGGCAGACCTTTAGTAAAAAACAATAGTCTAATAAGATAAAAAAAAAAAAGGACAATACAAAGTTTCGAAAAATGAAGGAACAAAAAGAGAAAGCGCAGTTTGGTATATTGGGGTCGGCCTTTAGTTTAGTGTTGAATATAATGAAGAGTACTATTACTTCATCTTACTCAAATATTAATGTATTATCACTATAATGCGACGGAAATATTAGTTTAACTTGTACAGACTGTACACGAGCTATCCACGTCTGTATTCCTATAAATAACTTAGCGCTCTCAACCTGTAAGTCCTTTAGGCACGTGGTGCTTCTCGATTGTCAGTCCTACAAGGTTTGCTGCTATTAGTCTGTACCTACAATGTTACCGATCAACCATTGGAACTCTGGGACACCTATTCAATTTTCCCAAGTCCGACCTTTTTTTTGGGCTGTTGTGTTTGCTGATGCACATGAGCATGCGTTTCGACATTTGCTACAACCGTTATGCTAAGAAATTGTTTCTTTTGTGGCAACTTCCTCTACACTCAAAGGCACTATCAGAGATCTTAATCTTTCAGCTTATCCGACCTTCGGACATATATATACATATGTACATAAGAACTTCTTCTATGTCAAGTCTAGGCAAAGTAATATACACAAATCCAGTCGTTTTAAAGCTTTTGACGAGAAGATTGCAGAGATTCTGACGCACGGAGTTGAATCAGAGCTCGCTGCAATAGCGAAATGTTGGACTTGTATAGCACTGAGTCGTCTAGATACAAGATGACCTCGACTAACTTTCCATATACAATTGTCGTGGCTCAGAGGGGCAATTAAGCCCACTCTGGTTCTCCATCTTGCTGAAGGGCCTCCCCGGTCAAATAGAGACACCCAGTCAAAATCATTCCTCATCAGAAATTTCCCCATTGAAAGCCCGTGATATTGACCAATATTTGCCTGTTTCATAGTATTATTCGGCGATTCGTGGAAAGGATGTTATTGGGATGTTCCTATCTTGTTGCATTTTGTTATTGCCCACTTTGCGGCTTCCCCGTTTGCTCAGCGGCATCACCCCTTGTATTGCCATCGATTATACGGTGGATCCAGCGGTGCCTTTGCGGTCCGCCTATATTTTGGCCTGACACCATTACTCACGTTAACGAAATTATTTGCTTGAATAGTTTTGTATTTTCTAGTGATCAGAAAGATTACTTGGCAACTACTACCTCATCGAAGACTCGCACATGATGATACCCACTTAATTATCATTGAGAAATCACAAACGTTAGAACATGGTAATAAAGGTACTTTCAACCCGTAGCAGTTCTGTAGTTTGCGTCATTCTGAACATGAGGCTAATCGTTTGCTGTTTGTCGTTTAGCGCATGCGGTGGTTCGTTCATCCATGGATGCGGGCAGGCTGCACACAGTAAAAAACGTCGTAGAAAAGTATTTTCTTTGCCGTCAAACAGCTTTCCTTGACTGTAAATCATATTCAAGCGCCTACTTAAGATTGGCGCAGTGATTGACCGAACGCTTCAGGACGAAGGGAACTATAGGGTAACAATGATCTCCGAACATGTGACAAAGCCTGTGAAACTCAAACAAAAAAGAAGTAAAAAAGATTTCACTTTATTGGGTATTTTACTTAGTAAACGATAGCTAGAGCTCTATATCATATCATTAAGGAAAATATCTGAAAGTGAGGACTCGCTGAGGAATATATACAGCAACTGTTTCCAACTTGCGGTGATTTCAATCGAACTTATGTGCTTAGATTACCAAATAGAGATTTTATTACATAGACCTCACAGTGATTTCATGACTTTTTTCTATTGCGTAAGATCGAAACGCCGACCTCGGTTTTGATCTCTTCCTTTTTAATATTCTTCTATAATACCTAACAGGGTCAGTATTGGTCAATCCAATTCTGTTTATTTCAATAATGTTGCATAATTAGTTTTTGCTCTTCCTCAGGATTTTTCGACTTAAGTAAAAGTCCTGCTGCATTTCTTCGTAAGCGACTGTGTCTGGTGTTTACGAAACCTATAGTGCAATTTTATAAGAAAAGGGATACATAAACTGTAGCGTCCTTATTTTGACCTTGTCAGTAATTGGTGCATTAATTAAAGAGAATAGATTGCTTTTAAAAACGAATTAGCTGTGCAAAAACTGGTAAAGGCCGTCTCTCTTTAGCCACTAGCACAGGTTCCCTTCTAAGACCGAAATGAGCTGCTTTTATTGCGGTAGATAATTAAAGAAATGTACTTCTAGTACGAGTCTAGAATATGATTTTATAATATGATTGCGTGCGTTTATGTACATTTTCTGCCTGTTTGATTCAAACCCTCTCACATATACTTATAAACCCGACAAATAGACTATTAATCAGAGAAACAATATCTGTATAGAACGAGCTATTGGGCACAGGGAGTTTTCTAAACCATGCGGGTCTTTTCTGCAAGTTTAGCTAATCTGCACGGTGTTCTATATTCCTGTACTCAGCTGCAGCCAAATGCTAGCGATCTCAGTCGAAGGATACAAAGCGAAACAACAGAGATGCTCGATGTTTGATACGATCACTGAAATCGGTAACATAATAATAATAATAATAATAAATGTATTTCGCGATCGAATCATTAAAATGGTGTCCCAACAGCGCTATAGAAATATTAAACGACTTACGCAAGTCCAGTTTTGAAAAACAACAAAGCGTTCTGTCCTTGGTGCTCGGGTCATCACTGCTATTATCAGTACTCATTATACTACTATAGCGTGTACAGTACGTTGCCGTTACTGAATTATTATTACGGAAAGAATCCGACTTTCGGTAAGGGCAGATAGCTGGGACGATCAATAAATGACTCACACATCAAACGCACAATGAGGCATATAATGCAGGCCTTTCGCAGAGGTATATCCAGGAGCTCAGATTTCCCTCTTTGTTCGCCACCTGGTTAACTATCTGGGACATACATGTTTCGACCCTTCCCCCCCCCCCCCCCGACGTCGCCATTTTTTTAAAGCGTTTGATTTTACCGCAGTCGCCATTTCGCTAATTAGTGTACATTGATAAAGTTGACTCTCGGAACCTTGCGTTTGCATTTCTAAATTAAAGTCTAATTTATGGTTCTCTGCATCTTGTGCGCTGTATAGCGATGCCGGAATGACGAGGACAACATTCAATAGCATTGCAAAATCCATGGCGAAACTGAACGTTGGGGAACTATTGTGTCTTCAAGGCATTGTACAGCAACTTCAGAGCGAATTTCAGACAGATAACATGTCGATGATACTTGAGCTGCTGCTATTGATGTCTCGACCGCCCCTACAGCCAACAGCGTCTAAATGCTCGTCAGCTGAGTAGATCATGTAAATCTGCGCTTCAGCCATAAGTTTGGGACGACGACCAGTTCGTTCTGAAGTGTTGCAAATAGTGTGATCACCATAGGTTACAACGAGCACTTACAGAATGGCGGTACAGGCATTAATGTGATGTACCGATTCTAGAATAAAACTAGTACGAAAACCGATATCTAGGGATAGACTTATTTGAACGGGTGTCAGTCAAAAGACACCAAATACGCTGATGGTGTTGTAAATGGAAAATGCCGTAAATGGAAAGGCGGTATAAGCTACACAAAAAAAACAAGCGCATAATTTTAATCCTACCATGGGCTCTTTGAAAATGCCCCATGCACGTATGTTCTTAGGGCATTTGAACGCAAAATTGACAAGCCAGGGCTAATACCTGCTAAGAAACTTGTCATCGCTGTGACACGAAATACATCTCATGACTTTTCCAAATACGACTATGACTTCTGCCATTCATGCCAACTTGTAATCACAAAAGAAGCGACTAAAATGAAAGCTGAAATTGTTACCATATATCCGTCACTAATTGACAACTTAGGATATTACCACGGACAAACAGTTCAGCGTATAAACAGGTGATGTATATGTATATAACTCGTTTACATGGGACGTGTAGCAGACCTGATTACAAAACCCAGGTACTTAACTCCTGGAACCTTCCGGAGCAGACTATGCAGCCGTATTCAAACGTTATGCCTAATGTTTTCTGAAGTGCTGACTTTCAAGACTTACTAGTGTTGACGAGCATCTGGCCTATTTCTCGCAAGCATAGTTGAACCTTAAGATAAGCCCTAAAAGTGCCGCACTTCTGTCCAAATAAATGTTTCAAATTCATTATCCGGTGCTATCGCTAAAGCATTGCTTTAAGATGTGGCCCTATTGTGTAAACTTTGTAGCGTTCAACTTGACAGCGCAGTAGCTCTCCGATAGCATAGTGTGTTTCGTAATATATTTCACCCTTATAATAAATATTGCGCTGGCCGTTCTAACGTTCTCATGCGTTGTATATGTTGCAGAAAAATAGAAAGGGCGCTCGAGGCCCGGATAGTCTGTTTAATTTGTCAGTCAATATACAAAATTATGATGGCATAGAGAAAACGCAAAACATAAAAATAGCATGTCCAAAAATAGGAGGACGTGCTTTCAAGATGGCCGCCCAGACTACGTACAAATAAAGAAAGCTGAACGACATCCTGGACCTATATTTGCGATCGGTTTACAGTGTCTTTCCCTACACACATTTAATTTGCGAACCTTCTACTAATCGTCCTGGCCACCTGCCTCGGTCGATTGCTCGAAACGTCACACGCTATAGTTCACCATTATAGAGAAACGAAAATTAAATAATGATAGCGCAGTGTTTGTATGCTCCTAGTTTAAGCAGAGGGGATTATCGTTACGGTCATTAAACTACCAAAAATAAGACGATTATTTGCCTTCGAAAACTAGAAGGGTTTAACAACTCCACACTCTGTACGTAGAGTCTTAATGATTCTGTGCCCAAATATAGCGATGCTATGTTACCTTTGATGACTGGAGTTCAGTGGATTTTATGGATCGTTTATCTTGGGATGATGAAAAACACTGAGGCATCTATCCCTGCGGGTCATAGCTGCTGACTGCGATCGCCATTCAACAGCTACAAGAAGAATTCGGGAACAGTAAGAAGTTCAAATACACCAAGCAGAAAAAAGACCAGTTCCAGCCAGAAAACTTTAATCAAGAAGTCTGTTTTCCCGATTTATCGATGAATACAGGGGACAGAATTGATGTCGAGTAGGTGTCTCAAAAATGGAGTCCCAATCTAGACGGTGGGGAAGAACTATTATATGCATTTAAAATTAGGACACTCGAGTCAAGCCTCTTTTGAGTAGGCAAAAAAAATGGGTTGTATCTGTGTTCCATCCGCGGTAAAAACTGACTCGAGAGGCTCAATTAAGTTTATAATACCTCAATAAACGCGAATGACCCAGAAAAGCAGCGGTCTTAATTATCATAAGATGAGGGAGGATATTCTGAGAAATGAATCTCTAAGTGAATGTAACGCATTTTATGTCTAAAAGTTCATCGAAATGGCGAAATATAACCAGAGAAACTCGCTGCATTTTTGTACTAAATTATGTAGTACATGCATCTCCCAATAAGCCCTGTCAGCATGATCTTATAGTTGCGTAGAAGCATAGGCCTGAATGTAAATAAATAAGAACGTGTCATATCTATCCTATAGGCAGTAACTGTGGATTTTATTAGTATATAACATACCATATTGTATTGTTCGACGAGCTTATGAAGTATATTCTTGAACTTTTTGCTCCATTCAGTATGTTTCGCAATTATTTCAAGGCTAACTGTATTAAATGTGAGGCAGTCCTGGCGTCCGATTCTCATCTGTAGTTCTGTTCTTTACCATCAAAGAAATGGAACAATATCGGAAGGCATTAGGGATCCAAATTTTACCTAGCTCTAAATCTATCGCAATGGCACAAATTTGTTACTACTACCGGTGTTCTAAATCACTCTATTAATTCGGCAGACATCTTCTTTTTCTTGCCTCAGTGGAGTATGGCATTAATTTTTGTAAAAACATTTTCCTTTTCTCTTTCAAAGCTTGTGATGGTCTATCATCAACTTCAGGGTTTCTTCTTAGCATCGTGGCCGCTGTTACCATCACCGCTCAACGTCCGCTATCCAAAAATATTTTAGATATGTATCAATATACAGATGGCACTCAGCTTATTAGACGCAGTCGGCGAGCACCATCTGTAATGAAAGCCACGGACGTTACCCCCTTGAAAAAAGTCTAGAAGTTTTCTTTAACGAATTGATCAGTGCCCCAACAATGAAACCTAAGTCTTTAATTTTATCTTTGGGAACAACCCGCAAACGGTTTGTCTAATTGCCTCTCTATCGGCCAGCAACCATGGGACAGTATTTATCATTGCAGATACATGTCAGCAGAATATTGCTTGTTTTTTTTGGTTTTACACTTTGAACAGTACCTATTCAACATAATTCATACATGCACGCTTTTGATGAACAAGTAAATGTTTTTCAACATGCGTAAAGCCATACGATCTTTATTTTTAAAGTAGTCCTGTCTAATATAATCAAGTAATTGCTATCGGGTACTACTGGTTTAAGTGCTAAGAACTCATCTACCATTCTCGGAGGAGTAGAAGCACCATAATAGATAAGTGTGATTAGTACTTGGAAGACACAGGCCATCTTATTAATGCATGACAGTGTTTAGTCCTGTTTGGCTTGCGGGACACAGTCGTCTATCATCGTCGTTACATAATCTCTAGTCTAAATTGTCGCACTGATGGGCCTAACGACGATACTGGACATTAACCTTGAAACATTTACGCTAAGAGCGTCTTTGTGTCTGCCAGTCCCTGATGATTCCCGCATCGAATCAAGCATCCGCTAAGAGGGAGTAATGGTCAACCATTAAAGAAATGCATCATTTAAGTGTTTGTACACGTCTGCACTTTGATTCTGTTTATACTATTTTTTTTTGTAATAGACACCCACTGATCTGCTCACCCTCCCTCCTAGCCTCTTACTACCCGCATTGTTAGCCTTACCATAACAATAATAACGGGAAAGCAACTTTGATGTCTATTTTACAACGCACGAGTGAAACGAAACTGGGTTAGGGGTTCAGCAGAACATACATAACTATAATTCCAGTTGTTAAGATATAACAGGCAATAATACATGCAAGTGCTTCGTTCTAAAATGGACGCCAATCCAGCGATTATGATAAACCTACGAAAATATCTGCTAGAAGAAATCAGAAACGTCAGGAGAAGCTATATAATTGGCCATGATGACCAATCTTGATACTGCAGTTATCTCTAAAAATGCTGATACTTTCTTTTTTCATATAGTTAAGTTATAACTTTTATTGGTTAGGGCTTGCCTGCATCATATTACAGATGAAACAGTGACTATACTGAAGTGTAGATGGTAAACGACTAGCTTTAGACTAATAGCGATTAAAAATGATGGCTTCAAACATTCGGTACGCAGCAATCATATACGCTCCGAGCCTTTTCGGATTCTTCTAAGCATCTAGAAGACACAGCTTGGCTTTTCTTATGTCAGCGAAGTCATAGCCATTCGAAATACACCGAGCCATAATAGGATATATAAAATGTTTACCTTGCCAAGTCTTCAACTGCTCAAAGCTATAAAAGCAAGGCAGATATGATTATTTGTGGACACTTGGACTTACCACAAATGCGCTTCATTGCGTGGTTGAACCTAGCCCTGCAACAAGGCCTAACGGCAGCACCGTGCATAATACATAAAACATTCCCATAGGTATTTGTACACTAATTCGTTTTTGAGTGCTGAAAATAATGTGATTATCGTGAAAATATCAGGCCAACGCATAGGCTATTTGCAGAGATACTGCCTGATTCACTACATACTGATGACCTGATACAAAAGCTGATGTGACGACCGAAGGAGTACAGGCAAAACGCAGACAGGCAATAGCAAAACTCTGTCGGGAGATGCAATTTTGAGCTGTTTTTTGGTACCAGCGATATCTTGAAGCAGGTATTGGTCGACGGTATGGCGGATTCACTGGCAGGGAGATCCAATCTATGCTGCAGGTAGAAACGCAATATAAGCTATAAAAGAATTCGCCTATAAAGGTGTCCGCGTTATGTGAATTTTTTTCGCATTGATTTACTCCAACGCCATCTGTGAAGACAACAGTGAAGGATCAAGGCTGACTGTAGATAAGCTAATCATTGGCGATACCAGCCGGTGTATATTGGAATTCGTTCGTATAAGAAATCCAGTATAAGATTGAAATAAATTTGGCTTCGCGAAGCGTGTGGGAACAAGCGAATAGTTGGGTCTATCATCTGAGTTTACGGCTGTCATTATAGGAAAGGAGGGGACGCTTCCTCTATAAAATCCATCAATAATGCACAACTACCGATTATTCTAAATAGTAGCTCATTCGATTAGAATATAGGTGATTTATAGATGAATATTGGCCTGCAGTCGATCCCGAATCGGTACATTAGCTGTTCATTTATCGGCGTAGTTGCACACAATCACGCTATAGTGAATTTTGCGATCCTGCTGCGGTGACGATCTGTCATGTTTTATCTCATCCAATAAAATATAGCCGCAGCGCTATACGCTAATCTTGCGTGTGCCGCCTTCGTCCACTTTAAAATCTTGACAATGTCATCTTACGTCCACCGAGAACAGACAGGAATAACAGCGTTGGGATAAGAACTTTACGTTTCTTAATCACAGACATAAAGTGTATCATAATGAGCAACGTCCAAACGGTAAACTGCCAGTGTGGGGGCAAGTTACGGCGTTTGCCATATGATGATTTTCAAAACCGGATTACCCGATTGCTTCGCCCGTTCTCTAAGTTACACGAATTAAGATCATTTTGAACAAAATACAACTAGTGGTCGTGCTGACTATAATCATGACTAATTGGTAAAACGTGACGATAAGACCAGGAAATGTGTGATCTTAGTTAAGCGGTTACCGCAGTTCCTTATCAGTGTTACCTCATGAGGTTCGAAGCAGGAGCTTGATCGTCTCTGTCATCTAGTTGGGTACATGCCTTAGAATTTGCTTAGTCCTTCCAACACGTACACACATGGAGTTGAAACGCTAAACGTCAAGTGTTAAACGAATAGATCGCCAGTTAGCCAACGTGAGCAATCGCTAATGATGAACCTGCGGTTTCCAGCTGCAACATCGGCTTCGATTGCGATGTGTTTGGTACTATAGGCAATCTGGATTATTCGAGCAGTTCCACAAATTATTTGCGAAACGAAGCGCCACGCTGAAAGTACAAAATGTCTACTTCAACGGCTAACTCTATATCATGGATTCACGTTTTTTTATATGCACGAATGCGTCTAGCCAATAAAAAAAAACTCACCTCATACTTCAGGTAATCTAACTTCCCGCAATAAACTACGGAAATAACAAATGGCCATAACACATGTTGTCCTAAGAACGACACCGCTACGCCATCTGTAGAGCTAGCTACTGCGTGTAGAAATTTCGAAAAAATCTATTCGTTATTGCTGTTAAGCCAAGCGCAGATAGCCAGACAGTGAACGATGCGAGATTAAAATCCTTCATGAGCCTAATGTATAAAAACTAATGTTGTTATTATTCGGGAGATTGACCAAGCGTCAGGCCTTTCATCGCATCGGTTACTCCCTGAACCTTCTAATCATTCTTTAGACATTAAGCCGGCATAGTAGATTTTCGGCCGCACAGCTAACGGCCGTATGTTCTAGTTATACGGTAAAAGTCCGCTTTACGACCCAAGCGCGCCGTTCTCCATATCACGCGCAATTTGACTGCGGAACTGAGACATTTGCTTTTGTTCAAATCTCATTTCTTTTCTCAGCACGATGCATTCGGCATACTTGCAAACAAATACGCCACAATCATAACTGTTTTGCTGTTGCGGGATATCTCGGATAAAGTGAACTGAGCAGGTGCGGTATTCCATATTTTGTGTTTCCATTTGTTCCGACAGGTAGTCTCTAATCGTATTGACTTTTTTTACACTGTCAGTATGGGCAGTTTCGTTTTTTTGATTCCATAACGGATCGTAGTATTCAATAGTCCAGGTTCCTGTATGAACGACGGCCAAACACCAATGAACGCCATTTTCATTAACAGGGAACAGCAGAAGGTCGTATTTTTGAAGGTCGTCAATTGCGCCCTTGACGACATCGTAATGGTAGTTTTCGTAGCTGTAAAGAAAGCTGGAACTGAACGCGTACGCCTTCGGCAGCTCTTGATTCGATAGTCGGTCGTCATTTGCACGCCCGATAACAAGTTGCAAGTAAAGGTCGATCGCGTAATCGTGCAGCTGCTCGTCTGGTATCGTAAGGGAGCGTAAATCACCTTCGTTAAAGTTCAGCCTAAACTTTTTTGCAGTTTTTTCTATTTTGTTAATATCAAACCGCTGTTGCAGCGAGACCAAAGCACATCCATGATCGCTGCAGCCTTTACCGCTTCCAGCTGTTTCTGAAATGTTCAATTGCTCTAAGTCGTTCAGTACTTCGGATTCTACATCTGCATCGGAGTCATTCGTTAGTCTCAGACTCTTCATTGGTTTAGATTTTTCCCACTTTTTCCACACTTTGATCCCGTCTCGGCAAGTTCAGTTTTTGCATCTGTCTGATTACCTGAGGCTTGTCAACAATGAACGGACGATAAGCCACTTCGTCGCACTATATGCTTAAATAATGCCTGTTGACGCTAGCAAACAGTTGGCAGTTAAGCAGAATAGTCTTAAACAATCCTGAACGGGAGAGAAACGTTTCAAGCAAACGTTAAGGAAAAGGTAAACCTGATTCGAGCGCAGAGCTAGATTAAGGTGCAACCGTTAAAGGCTAGGTCGCTACAGTAAGCATTACCTATTTTCCAAGTCAAAAAATACTTCGATGGAACAACGATAAGCCAAGCAACCAATGTGATGACAGAAGAATTGGTCCGATTTACCGGTCTGATAAATGGCAGTTAGATCGCATGCAATAATCGCTATCCAATATTTCAGGATATATGGATAAGGCGGAGGCAACTTAGCGGAGATTAACTAAGCTGTACGCCGATGCCAAGCAGAAGGCATTTTCAAACAATACGAAAACTCTTTCAGACACTTGTTGGGTGACCTTGCGCTAATCAGAAAATATTCGGAATTAATTATTCACGTACACGTTTTGGCTTATTTGCATTGATTAAGCGCTCGAGCACAGCTTCGAAAGGTTTCGAACTTCATACGATTGTATGCAGACGATTTTTTCGCAGAACAAGGGATCCTTCTTCGAGATATGATCTTTAAATAACTAGAGTATGCAACTAAGTTGTGCGAGTCGTTATGCATGCTTCTACAAAAGTGAGCTGGCTACAAAAAGCGTGGTGTAGATTGAATTCTGTGTTTTTTTTTCATCTGAGCGTCTTGTTCCTTATCTGTGGCACCTGTGTCTGTTGAGTGACGGTTTTAGAGTGTTCTAGCTAACACGAATGTTATAATAAGACACGTCCTTGAAACAACGTTTCGGTAGGGTTGTAGAGGATATCAGAAAGGGTCTCACTGTACTGATTTAGATTTTCTCCTACAAACCTTTGAAACGGCAGCATCTGGGTTTGAACCCGTTCATAAACACACGATTGGTTTGGTGCTGGCAGCCAGCCATCCATCTGATCGAATGCCTGACGGCGATACCAAAACGTAAAGGTCGAAACAGAGCTTAAGTAACCACGACATACTTGCCTTTATAATATGTCGTTAAACCAATCTCTGCATTTTTTTATTAATGCTATTTTACGTATATTCGAGTTGTGTTAGTACAACTCTACCCTACCCAATATTATCGAAACAGATCTTTCTTCCTTTCTTTTTTTCACATTTTCTACATTTTTTGCAAAGAATTACTTAGATACGTGCATAAAATACTCAATTTTAGGTTATTTACAATGATGTAGTTTTTTCTTTGCAAAATCTCTAATATTTATCGAAATAATACTCTTGCCACTGTTTTTACGAGAAATGTCACCCATAGGTGCTACTATGGGTCATTGAAAGCTGAACCTTTCAAGCAGCTTTCTTCATTGAACTTGGTATTTTCTGCATATCAAAAAATACTGCCTAGAAAATATTCTTCTTTTTTCGTAACCAATATAGTTGGAGCAAGTATGTCCTTCTGTCTTGCAGGACTATCTACGTAGGATACCATATCGAAGGTTAAACGCGTTTGAAATACGTTATCTAATCAGCTTTGAGCTACCAGTGAAGTTAACGAACTCACGATATGACTGTTTCTCTTCATGCCTCCGTGGGGAAAGGTTCTTACGCGACCCGTTTTTCTCTAATACAGGTTTTGAAATAGAAGATCTCTAACTTTCTGAAGTTTTGTCTATATTAGTAAATGCCCAGTTGTCTACTTGGCGTATATGTTGTTCAATCACGTCATAATAGTCGTACGAGTGATGATCTGTCAACTCAGTTTGTACCTGCCTATCTAACCGAGGTCGCATACTGCGTATTTCGTACGTTATAATATGTATTGCCTCTGCAAATTGTTCTTCCTCGGCAAATTCTGAATGGAAATATCTATCAAGTGTCTCAATAAAGTTCTTTCCTCTACCTTTCTCTAAGTTGATGGAGCAGTTGCACGCTAACAAGATCAATCTTTCTCATTGTAACGTCCGAATCTGGTTGTTGAAGGCACAGTTATTATTTCTATAATATTCACAAACGTCTCAGGTTTTTATATTGATTCCTACACGAATATCGTCACTGAATTGTGCACGCGTTTGAATGGCAAGTGCTATGAAGTACTATCTAATAAATAAAGTTGAGCCATTACTATTCTAGAATCTTTGTTAGAAATGGCATTCTAAACATTATATTACCGTACTGGCCGAATACTGTTTATATTGGGACGAGCTTTGAATACTTCAATATTCAGACACTCAATACGCCAATGTTACTGTGATTCCCATGCACATATATGGGTCAGGAGCTGGGCAAGGAAACAATTCAAAACGTTGTCGTGTGTCCTCTGACGTGCCTGAGTACGAATCTGAAACAACCAGTAAGCGTCGTCTCATACGTGGTGCTACCTGTTATGCGTGCTCAATTTTTAGTGGCGCCTCATCCTGCGCCCGCATGTTACCTAGCATATTGATATCGCTCTCGGTTTGACCGTTTGTTCCAAAAGCCTTTACCCAGAAACAATATTTGCAGCGTACTACTCTACACCTGTCTGGAGTGTGAAGAATAGTGTGTGTACGTAAGTACAACGCGCTTTGTTATTGACGCCGGTATTTGTACCTGCCTGTTCGTTACATCGTTTACAAAGGGCGCGCCTTTTTCAAGGTCTAATGAAGCGGGCGCAATTTAGGCAACGATCTTTCTCCACGTGCCATCAGTTACTAATGCAAGTGAGATCGTTCGTCTTTTACTGAGTCTGAGCTCGGACAGGCTAAACATATAAACATGATATCGCTAACAGCTTTGACTTCTCCTAATGTTCTGTAGCTTTACTGTAAAACAGCGTATGTCCAGTTAAAACTGAATCGGAATCTACTGCTGAAAAATCCGTTGTGTTAGTTTTCCAGTCTCGTCGAAAATCGAGGTGCACCTTTACGTGATGCCTTTGCACGCACATTATTTGATAGATACGCGGATAAGACGCGACTCAGGTCGATCGAATCTTGTTTTTAGCAGTTTACTGCAGTTCCTTTCTCATACGTTCGTCGTAACGAACTTCACAAGTGAAGCCCATTGCCGCTTCGGGGTGCCGATGAGGTGCTGAAAGACATTCTTCACATTGAACATTATTTCATCGTCGTCGATAGCATTTAAACAAATATTATTTCGTATTATTTAGAAGTAGAGGTTTGTTTAGTGAGGCTGTTGGCGAAACGTCGTTGTACTAAAACGATTTTGCCAACCAATTTGCTGATTAAACCCTAATACCAAAACGAGCTCGACCTCAATTGTAGTTCTCCGAAAAAGTTCAGATTAGTCTTTAACGAGATGCATGCTGCTTTATATATTTTTTTTTTTATATATTTTATATATTGACAAAATATTTCTTGTCAATCTGATCAATTTTCGGCAGTACCGGCAAGTTTGGGTTTCTGCGCCTGGGGTCCCCGTTATTTGCACTGCACAGCTACTACTGTGGTGCAGACGTAGACCCTAATGCCTACCAGTTTTCTTTACTGCGTCACTCGATGCTTAACAATATTCTGGCTGGATCACTCCGTAGTGCTTAGACCCTGCACGCAAGAGCTTTCTGGGTTGCATTAAGATGATATCCTTAAACAGTTGATTTAGTACGGCCCAAATGACGCACCCATTAAGTAAAAATCTGGCTTGGTCGTTCACATGTGCTTCGATCCTATATGAATTTCAGTGCCAGCGAGTATAATGAGAAAGTACAAATATTGATTCATCTTGACGTCTGTTTAATCGATATCACTGGGAGTAAGTCATGCATTTTTTATAAGTAGATATAAAAAAACGACGCCGGTCAATAATTTATTCAAATTTTGAGTCGTACATAGGTCGAACCTGTACCACGCCGCCCACATTGCTAGATTTTGACAGATTTCTAATAGATACAAATCGCCAGTGTTTGTGATTACGGCTACGCCTGCTTACGCTCACACCTAACAGAATGCAGACGCGTACATTACACAGATCAGCTTGAACGCATTTTTTCTCTAGAGCGTCGACGAGCAGCCAATCCGCGGCTTGGACGTGCCTTCGATCTGTACCATCGCGCTCCTGTGCCACTTAATGTATAACCCGCGGTACTCATAGTTTCCGCTATTTTGCGACGTAGAGTTGGCATGTTGACTTGATAGAAATTCATCGGAGTACGGTTTACAAGGTTCTCGGCATACATACAGGTAAAGATTCCACAGTCTAAGCTACTTGACTGTTGAGGTATATCCGTTAGTATTCGGGTTTCTAGATCCTGACGTCCGGCAAATGTCTTAATATACTCCAGTATTCGGGCGAGTTTCTTATTGATCTCGGTTCTTCGATCTTCTATTGTGCCTAACCAAGAATCGTAATACTCTAATACTCCGTCCTCCAAATTGGCAGCAGCTAAACCCCAGTGATAACCAACTCCCATATGGTTTTGTGTTCGCTCGTTGGCGTCACCAAATATTACGGGAAATAGCAACAGTTTATGGTCGCTGGGGGTCTTGTTGTAATGCACCATTGTTTCCATGCTCAGCGTTTGGTCCCCAACTAAAGAACGCGCCGGGAAGGCGAATGCCCCAAGATCGCGATTTCGAGTGATATATTGCATGTAGACGTCAATTACGTTATCGCTTACCATCTCTGTGCCCAAGAGATCTTTTAGGTCTACCTCACGAAATTCATGTATGTTAACAGATCGTGCTAGTCTTTGAATGTTCTTAACCATAGATTGAAAATGCTTGTCTGGCAGTGCTAATTGCGATTGGATTTCCTCTGTGGGCGTCGACGGGCCTGCTGGGAACTCCGACGTTGACATCACTGCCAACGGTGTACCATAGTCATTCGGTGAGCGTGGGATTACACCTTCAGTAGTTCTGATACCGATATGGGTTACCAGATATGGAAATTGTGAGCTGTAAGGGCTGGATGGCGGCAGAGTCATACCGGAACTATTCGACGACCACGTCGGAGTAAAGAAGTGCGATACCGTACCTCTCGCAGGCCGCCATATCCCTCTATGTTGTTGTTTCCACGCTGATGGTGAAACGCAGCCGCTAGATGACGGTGGGCCCATTGAATCGGTGTTAATATTAATAGAAACACTTATCTGATGGCTGGCCGTGGAGCTGACTGATGACCGTTGCATAACTGGAGGTTGCAGTACGTTGAGTAATGGCTCCCCGAATGGTCGCCGAACCGGATTGCCGTCAGGTGATTTAGATGAGCCACTACTAGTCATTACGCGTTCCGCTCTTAATGCGCTGAAATTTAGAAAATGGTGTTCAACGTACGTATGCAACTAACAGAATGCAACAAGTTAATCTTGGACAACAAATCCATCAGTCAATTATTGACTGTTCCACATTGGGACCTGGACTGCTTCGTTCGTATCCTGTAACGGTTTTCTATCGTATATTCACGACGTCCAACAGGGCGTTCGTATACATTCGGAATCTAATTTCCAGTAGATGCCGAAGCGAGACGATGCTTTGTACCTGTATTCCTTCATTAAATGGTGCAAAGAAGAAACCATAGTGCAATAACTATATTGCATACCGACAGATGACTGATTTCAAACGTACTAGCCTATGTATGAGAAGTACTATTTAGGTGGATCTGGGACCTGATAGTGTAAAGAAGATCAAAGAGCAGAAGATATTTTCCTACGAGGCAAACAAGTTTGCAAGTATTAGTATAGCACAGATTTTTGCCCTTAAATGAGCGGATTCAGTTTGGCTGGTGCAATGGAACACCCAAAAAATTGTACGATGGCACAATTGCCGCAACACCTCTGCGTATCGGCGCGGAACTTTGGACTGAGCTACGAACTAGTGAGAATTATACGACAACAGATGATGCCTGCGATAATCGCCGGGCCCATGTACGAAAAACAAACACTAGCCATACACGGAGCTAAGGGTAAGCCAAATCTCTCGCTCATAGCATGAGCTAACGGAGTTTGTACGGAGAACGGAGCACGGTAAGTTGGAGATTTGTTACTAATAGCGAAATACACGCCTAGTATCTGTTTGCTACATAGTAAGTTCAGCCGGTGGCAATACACGAATCCCGATGCCAGGTTTAAAAATAGCAAATAGTAGTTTATAATGCCGAAGCAAACCACCGTGTGAACAAATGCATATTTTTACAATACGATTGAAAAGGATGAACGACCTGAAACACGCGTGCCAGTAGCTCGTCTTCCTAGCACACAATAGCGGCATGACTTAACCTGTCCTGAAGAATGGACGATTGATATTGAACACTTTTCACAAAACTAGGTAGACATCCACCTTGAAGAAAAACTTATATACCCACACTCTATATATTCGACAGATAAATAAAAGACTCGAGTCTTCTATTTCATACGGTATAGTCTCGAATGTACTCACGAATTCGGTCTATATCATATTTCGACGTAGATTTTCACTGACGGCAAGATTACTCACATTCGAAAAATGAAGAGTTACAATAGATCTTCCCTCTCGGTATGTGTGTTGTAAGGGGGCATGAGCTCCCTCTTTTGCGAGCCGGATATTATTGCAAGGCATTCAGCGACTGATAGTCCGCTTGTTAACCAGGATCGCGATTTTTACGTATAAGAACGACTCGAACACATTGTACACCATTCGAACTTACCCTATTTTAAGGGAGTGAGAAAAAATAATTCCGAAGCTTAGCAAGACCAAGCGCACCTGTCCCTAGAAATGTATAGCTCGTAACTTTCTAAGTTTCTAACTAAGTTTCTTTGGACTATTTGTAATATCGTGTTCTATACTGCTCCTTAAAATAAATCGACACCAGGAACCAGTTGGTGGGCAGAAAACAAAAGGCCTTGTCAAATAACGAAGCCTGCGGGGATTCCCGCGTAGTATACAAGATAACATTGTAGCAGCGGGTTGGCATCAGCGGACACCAAGCTATTGTCGCGTTAATCGTACAGAGCGATCATCATTGATCTCTGATGGAAAACACCGCTAAAAATCTTGAACGTGTATAATGTTTTTCAGGACACTCATTTCTCACACTATTTCTCGCTGAATTTTTCCGCGCAACTTTACGACGAGTGTAGTATTTATCTTACGAGTTTTCCAAACTATTCGGCGAAGTTTTTCAGGGTTTCTTATGTGCAGCTTCGAAATATGTTCGTCAGTTGTCGATGTATAGAAGAACGGCATCTGTAACGTTCAGAGATGGTGAGCAGGCGTCTATCTGAAAATTTCGTGTGCATCTAACGGTCGATCAAGGACACACAAACAGTGTCGCCTCTATTAACGTGGCTCCAGTCGCTTTCAACGTCCGTTATTTTCCGTAGATCGTTATAGATGTATTATGCCGAAGGCTTGGATCGGTGCATAATTCGCACGTTCGTGAAACGAAGGTCGTCCAGGCGCGAAAAATCAAGCGAAGAAATCAGTTGTCAATCTTAGAGGATTCTTAGCGTTCACAGTCAATTAAAAGATTAAGAATCTATTACGAAGCTTAAGAGCTACTTGTACGGTTACCCTGCCATTTCATAAATCTTTTTTTTTTGGAGGTTAAGGACAGGACATGACTACTCTTTGTCCGGTATTGTGGGACTCTCAACCACTAAACCCTGGACCCCTTTATCAGCTTGGGCCATGGTTCGGTATATGTTTGATATTACCTCGAAACCATGACTTGCAGGAACGGTCATTTCATCTTCTTTCCCTTTGAGCCGTTTCAGTCCATCCTCCATTTTGGCCTTCCTCTTGACCGTAAACTCTAGATCTCGAGGTAGACCGTTCTCCCTGTACCTCCACTAGTTCCAGTTGTTGTGCATTGGGCCCACGATTTCATTTTTTTTCATTTCATAAATCTGCCCAGCTACGTCCTGCTCGACTTATTATATTAATAAATTACTAAATTATTAAATTTTCATTATTAGGAATTTAAGTAGTAAGCTGAAGTTAACTCCAGAGGAATTATAGGAAGAGTCTTCCTATTGTCCCTGTATTTTATCACAAAAAGCGTTGTGACTATTACATTAGGCTATAGTTTCTTCAATAGACTGCTTTAAACGTAGACAAAATTCTTTATATTACTACAGGGGCATCAATTTGAAACGTTTAAAACATGTAAATGTTGTTTTTCTTTTAAAAAAAAAGAATGGAAGAAGTTGACGAACAACTTTTCCATCCGTTCAAGACTAGGCTCGCTTCCTTCGACTCAGCAAAAGTACATGACAATTGAGTAGAAAGAGATACAGCGAATCAACGCAACCCGGTTCAGATCCTGTAGTCTTATTATAGTCACTTGAACACCTTATCCTTCTTTTCTTAGATAAACGATTTAACGAAAAACTCATTTAAACACCCTGCTTTGGACAACTGATTCGGTTGTTTCACGACAGGAAGAGCCCTAGAAACGCTCGTTTCTGTGCCGCACGACGTCTGTTGTAAATTGCATCGGCCAGGACAACATGATCCATGGCAACGGTAGAACCATTCTTCAGGCAGTTACTTTCGTTCACAAATACTCCTATTAAGTAAATAGACAATGAATGAATGCGGTGCTAATCGATCTAAAAAATAACATAATAGTTCGCTGGCTGCATTTAGATTTGCGTGTTGACTACATGAAGAATTTGTGGGTTGTTTATATCAAAACATCTAATCTCTGGAATGAGCATAATTTCAATTTTACAGCCTCAAGAAATACTCGTCACGAGAGTGACGTTCGGCGGTGCTTTTGAGTATTGCGTTTAGCACGAAACGATGCGTCTGCGTTTAGTTTCAAACCTTAATCATGTTTCGCGCTAGTCGAACATGATCGAACAAACAACACGAAATAATTCTCCGCAATAGAAGTGATACAATATAAACTCTAACTACGTTCCATGTTGCAAACGCCTCTTAATTCTTAAGTTCAAACCAGCCAGAGTACTTCCTTTGCAAAGCAGTGATATAGTCTAAACTTTCACAACTACAGATATTAAATTTTGGAAATTCAACGCAATAGTAACTGCGTAGAAAAGACACACGTTTCGATTGCTTAATTACGACTCATCATTTAGCCGAGCCTTTAGTTAGCGCTTTAGAGCAAAATTTTGTCCTCAGTTTAAATTTCAAACTTCCGTTTTTTCAAAACCGCCAGAAACGCGATTTCTTGCAACGCGCAGACACGCTAGTTTTTTTACGAGTCTGACAACAGGAATACTGATACATTCATTGGCACGTACGGGGTAGAAACCTAATTTTTAATCCCAGCGCTGGCGCGCAGCTTCCGCCCTTTGGTTATATTGCAGGTCACCCTCTCTACCCATTTCTTCTGTCGTTATCTGCTGACGTATTTCAAGCCTTCGCGCTTGACTGAATATCATTGCTTTTCCTAGCATTACGACTTTGGAATACTTGACACCGAAGATAGCAGAACAGTTCTCCGCAGTACGTGCACCACACGGTAAAGCTTTCCAAAAGTCTGTAGTGTTCATTTACATAGGCTTGAATTCTCGCAAGCTTACCATATGTGTCCATCGCAGATTTTAACACGGAGAAAGAATCTAACTATAGTTTGAGACACGGGCAGTAAGTACAGCATTCTATAGATTCGGGTTATAGTTTTTGCGTTTCTCTTCATTCTTGTTGTTTTTAAATTGATGACCCAATGCAGATGAAAAACGCCGGTAAGTTGGTAATTCTCATCTCAGGCCGAGATATAATCTGATTTAAAACGTTAGAGGTATATTGAGCATAAGTAATGTTGAACAAACATCAATTTTTTGCTTGTTCCCTTATTAGACATACTCAGTGATGACAGAGGTGGATTTTAAATGTACCATTGCTAACCATTATAGAGGATACTCAAGATAAACAGAACTAAGGAGAACACAAAGATTGCGTGCTAATTCTCTGACATTATCGAGGTGCACTGATACTAGGCAATCCGACGTTCACCACTTGTTCGTGAACAATCGGCTTCTAGGTGTTGAGGGAAATCTTATGTTTTTCAAGGGTGAAGCTAGTGGGGTTGGATAAGACTGGCGTTTGGGAGAAATCGAGTTATACCACGAGAGGCAAAACCACTTGCTACGGAGCCGGAAACGAGTACGTGGCGCAGTAGAGTGTAGTACAAAGAGTTGATATTCACGCGTACAATAGGATTATCCCTTATTTCCTGAGCTGGTACACAGCAGTGCTGATAACTAACGTCGCTAGACCTAGTCGCATGCTCGTCTTGTGGCTGCGTCTCAGGCTATCTGTTTATGACATGATACGAGCAGCATTTTGGTAGGGCAATCTTAGAAGCAACCAAAGGCTTCGTTTGCGTCCGGATTCAGACAACAGATTGTATCAGTCATTAGAACTCGCACATACGTTCAAGGTCAATTCAAACCATATAAATTATAATTGAATATCGTTAATAATAAAAAAGATAATTGAAATCCGAATATGCTCCTGATTAGCACAATTATATCTGTTCATTTAACGAGTAAAAAGAAGCAAGTACGTGCTTCTTATAGGTTGATAGACGAACGTAACGATGGTGCTAGGTATATAGAAGGGTAGCAGGATCAACGGAACGTCAGACTGCAAACTGAAGACCCACGTGTGTCCAGACAATTTCAAGATTATATCATGTTTAGTATATAACCAAATACAACAATCATCTTTAAAGACCAGGATCGGCCTTTGCAAAGCTACCACACTCATTTACTTCACTTCAGTACATATGCGCATGATAAACGCGTTCCAACATTTGATAACCGGCAGGGCTGAAAATTTACTAGGCACCATGTCGAGTTGACAGGCAAAAATAATTCAACTGGAAACCTAGTTACAAAATGTTTTACAAGCGTGACTAGATATAGTTCTTCGCTATCACTATATTTATACATAGATATATATATACCATATTTGTTGCAGCTCGAGATAACACAGTCGCTTGTTGGTTGGAAACATTGCTATGAACCTCGCCGTCGGGTAGATTAAGCTTTTTACTAATGAGCACTTTTGGGGTGCAATTTTTACTTGGTGACATCATCCGCTGAATGTTCGGAGCTTGAGAGAACAGAATTTTCCAGATAAGCGTTTCGGCGGTGACCACATCAAGAATGGTTGCAATGTTCAAATTAGGGAATTCAGGCTTATTTCCTGGACAGACGTGAGAAATTGGCAAACGCTTTAACGACACTTTGGCACGCATAATTGTACTTTCAAATAATCTAAAATAAGCAGAAGGATCATTTGGACTCAACAATGCATGGACACCACCATCAGTTTTTCATTCACCACGTAATTACTAGACAACATAGTTGAAATGGAGGGGCAAACGCGAAGGATACAAGCATGCCCACAATACAAACGGCGCGCTCTGTTCCGACGTCACATCGTTCGAGGCTTCGCTGAGAAATACGTCTCGAATGAAAGAAAACATGCGGCCAATATACCAAGAGACACCCGGAAGAACATGCAGAAATTTCGTGACTATCAGGCGCATGCCTTGATTATAGTACCTCTCAAAGGGGCTCGAGAGCTGAAACCTGTGAGGTGTTCCAGACTAAGGACCGACGGACTCGAACCTGCTACTAGAGACCATACCAAAGAGGTAATGTATGTTACTAATGAGGGTCATATCGAAGACAACAGAGTCACTGGAGGGATAGTTCAACCGTTATGTCCGCATTTACTGTATTTGTGTGTGTTTCAGTTAATATATTTTTTAATAACCATCAACGGTCAGCGGCTTTGCAGCACAGTGGCTCACAGCAAAGGTGTGAATCGTCATGTGGATTACCCTTCATTTATTTATGGGTCTTTTACCGATATCGAAAACATTGCTTTTAAACAGGACTTTAACCACAACGCAGTACTCCACTAGGCAGTACTAACCTAGCAACTCTTTTCATTTTGAAATTTTCTAGGTGATTACGTGGTGCCCCTAATGGTCTCGCTGTTAATTGCACCCTAGCCAAATCTAGTTTGTTGTCAGATTGCTTCCTGTTGATCCAACCCAGCTGCGACAACTACTGGATAACCCTTTTGGTAAAGAGTAACTGTCTATGAAGCAACTGCTTTCATGGTAATTACTTAACTGACAAGTTACCTCCGTTGCCATAGGACTCTAAAACGACAACGGTCAATGCTTTGATTCGTATCTATTTCAAATGTTATCTTTCGTTCAAATATTAACGTGATTCCCAATCCATAACATTCATTATTCCTAGTTTAGATTGTTTCATTTCTGAACCGACATGTGCTGTAACGGCTGTGGACCAAAGCGTCCTAATGCATGTTCCACAAGCAATGTCCGCACTAAAAAAACATTGAAGCAGCTTTACTGTACGCCGTCTTTCTTCGTTGACGGCTCTTCTCTTGCACCTATACTCACTTGCTGTATTTTCTTCGTGACGCTGCTCACGGGACACTACTTTCCGAGGACACTTTTTTTCTGCGTCCATATCGGCTGCTGTTTGATGATAAGTGGCAAGCATGTTCTCTTGTTGAAAACCATTTGTCTATGAAGCACGACGCTCTCCACGTACTCAAAAACACCATAGTGATTGCAGGAATGCTGCTTCGGCATGTCATTTTTCTGTTCGATTTTAAGCTGGCAACTTTTTTTTTAAAAAAAAATTTTAAACGAGACTCGAATTTGAAAATGGATGTGAATCCATCCAAACTTTATATCGACCACGTCTTTTCCAGTCGATAAATATTTCGAGGTATCGAAGTATTCAAGATTAGGACAGACGACGGCCTACGTCTGGTGCTCGTCCTAGCCGGGTGCAGCTTCCTTTACCTTGTCCTAGCATAATGAGAAATTAATTCCTGTATATTTAACATTACCCTATACATTGCGCTGATGCTCTTCTAGATCCTAAGTCATCGTAAACGTTCGACAACTTCGGCTAGATTTTTTAGCTAGCATTTGTAAGAATATCAATTATATTTTTGCGAGCCATCACATCTGCATCCGATAGATGCTCTAAATCGTCTTTACGAAGCCTAACCTTCAAATGACTTGCTAAGGCTTCGGTGAGGCTGGACTAGAAGTTTTGGTTGCGGGACCGAAACGTTTCAGTTACGTGGTAACGCCGGCATGCGCGGTTGAAATGAGGACGTTAATCTTCATGTCTGCGGCGGTGGCCAGGAAATGTTTGTTTAACGTCGGTTAAAAAGTATTTCTCTCAATGGAGAATATATTGTATTTCTGTTATTCTGTCAACGGTGCAAAGATCGACGGAAATTGATCAGTCTGCAGTGATGTCATGGAGCTACTTGATATATAGCGTGTTCGCCAACGGGCTGTATCGAAACTTCGTGCAGTTTGTAATTGCTTTAAGATAGACGTACGACATTGCCGAATTGAGCGTCTGTAATAAAAACCGAAGGGATTTTTATTAACAGAGGCATTACGTTGAAAGGCTGTAGGTCGTACCGTTCAGTGCCCACGCTAATTCTGAAACGCTTCGTGCTGATTTGGCGTGTTTTAAGCTAGACTCTGCTTACGAGGAGTTTAAGTTGAATACCCGATCCGAATAATTTAACCAGAGATTAATACGGAATGCGACTATGTCGGGTATTCTAAATACGGAAAGGCTGAATGACTATTGCGGAAAAATAAATTCCTCTAGCTGTTCATTGAAGCTCACATTCAGAGAAGCGCATATATACTGAATGCTGCTGAAACGTTGTTCGTGTTAAAGGGGCCCGAAAAAAAATGGCGAGCGACAGGTTCAAGTGACTGGATACCCACTTTTATTGAGGGTCAACACTATTTGATTATGTTTACCCTGCTTGCTCTAGAATTTGATCTGTACTGATATTTACGGACGTTCAAATGAACGACATATCATCCGCTACAGGATATCAGTTTTTTAGCATTCGAGGTGACCATTGGCCGGGCCAAAAGTCTAAATCGACTATTTGTACTTGATCGACATCATATATGCAGTGAGGGTGGTAAATGAACGTTATCCTAATGCCAAAAAAAAAAATAACCACTAGGTGCAGCTTGATCGCAGGCTTCAAGCAATGTCTGAAAGGACAATGAAAAAGACTAGATAATACAGACGAATATTGGTCGGTTCTAGTGAAATCGAGACTTCGAGAACAGATCTACCCAATAGGATAAAAGCCTTCTATCAAATGCTGTACTGTAGCTCTGGCGCAATCGATACGCGTCGTAACATCTATCCGAATGTTCACCTACCAATTGCAATGATCTACGACGAGTAATAATCGAAAAACTTCATATACTATAAACTTTTCGTACTCTTCCTAAATCTCTCTCTAGTCGACCTCAAACCTTCATCGATACATTTTCATACACTGTAAATAACCGCCGAGAGCACAATAGTTGTCTTTCTATTTGTCACTCCACAAAGAAAGCTCTCACTTGGCAATAATAATATGACTGAAAATTAGAACAGGCAGAATAATGCCGGCCTACAACAACGAAGTAAATTTTAATTCTTACTCAGTTCGAATTTTGCCCGCGTCTAATTTTATCGGAATCGCGATCTGATTCCGTCGGCAGCCTCTCCACCACTGTCACCTTGATCGAGATTTTCCGATTGATACGCAGAAAAACCCGCAGTTGACTTGTGGCGGCTGTTACACGCATCCATGCACATTATATAGATGCACACACAGATCCGAGCACAAGATCAAGAGGCCAGTCAGTAATCGGCAGTTCCACTGAGCGGTTATAAACTGTCCGATTAAGGCCGCTTGGCGATCCTCTGTCATTGCGCAGCTGCTGCAGCCAATTCATTCGCCATTTCTTGGCGAATAGCTGTCATTTCGTTCTGGCTGAAATCCATGTCCATACCAAACGCAAGGCACTCGGCGTATTTACAAACAAAGATACCACAGTCGGTATCATTGCTTTGTTGTGGTACTCCTCGTTGTTCCTTTCGGATCCGAGGTACGAACTGCATATGTTCGTTGATATAGTACTGAATCCAACTCAGTTTTGTGTTGATTTCAATCTCGCGTTTCTGTGTTGTAACGCGCCATAAAGAATCGTAATAGTGTATAGATTTAGTGGCCTTTTTGAATGCGGCCAAGGCCCAGTGTTCACCATAGCCTTGTTTCTTATATACGGCTTTAACGTTTTCATATGTTTCTTTTCCATCTCTGTAGTCATCTTTTTCATTTCTCTCTCTGTACTGCTTTTCTTTTTGACGAAGTTCATCTGTCTCGTCGATTACACCTAAGACCATTGGGAACAGCAGCATATCGAAGACTTCGGGATTGCTTGATATATTATTCATTACCGATAAACTATAATCTATGTCGAAGATTAGAGTGTACGACGGGTAAACACACAGTTTCTGTTTGCGACATGTCTGCTCTGCACGCTTAACAATTAGTTTCAAGTAGAGGTCAATTAGACCATCGCTCACCATCGCTCCATCCATAAGCTCAGTTCGAGTAGGTTCATCAAGTGTACCTATCCGATAAACCGGTTTGGGTTCATGTCCTCGGGCCAGGCTCGCTACTACAGGTGTAGGTGAAGGTAGTCTCGCCCAGTAACCAGGCGCGGGTCGCTGAAGCGCAAGCGATGGCTGTGTGCGACAGGTATTGTTTGTTGTTGGCTGCACACTATCTGGCATTATTTGGAAAGTATATGGCCCTAGCTGATTAACGGTCCGCGCCGGCTGCTCGACCGCTGATCGTATATGAGGCATATGACTCAGCTGCGATGGGAGTATGGAACCGCTGTTGCCTAAATCGTACGTGTTGACAAGTGGCATTAGGAAAAGTTGAAGGGGTGGATACATAAGCCCACCCGCCCGCTCATAGTACGGAAAGGCAGCGGTGTTAGAGTAAGAGTGGGTTAGTTTTCTTCTGCTGCATATTGTCGATGACTGCTGGAGCCGTTGTGAATATGGGATGTTACTGATTTGGCGGCATTTAGCGGGCGCTTCGTTAGATACGCGAGCAGCATAATTTCGAATGTTTATGGCTCGTTTTCGTCCCATTACGCCCAGCTCCGCCCTTCAATGAACAACACGAATGTTTATTTCACGTGCGGTTTCTCAGTAGCTACCGCTGGCAACAACAGCGGTAAGGTAATTTGAAATGGTCAATTTATCCGCCAGCTAACAGAACACAACTACTAGACACTAAGCGAAAGAACAGATCCCGAATTTCCATTCAAAGCTTCGTTTGTGTCCGGTGTCAACCGATAACTCTTTATCATTTAGGCTAATTGGAGTATCTTATATATAGGTATCGGAGCGAAATAATGACTTCAGATTAGCACGATAACGATTTTTTAGCTAAAATATGTAGTGCGAGATCTTCGTTGTGACTGAAATCCTAAGAAGCTGTTATCTCATTTAGTACGGAAACACCTATGGAGCTAACGAATACTGGACCAAGCTTGAGTTGAGGAAGGTAATATCAGTCCTTGTCGCAGTAAATTCCTCATTTGGAACCAGTTTCGGTTGATATCGCTGGTCGAAGTAACGAACGATAAGCACAGCACGCACATAAAGCCGTCAACATAATATTTCGAAGATATCGGGTATTTCCGATACCGTTCTAGCAATTGTGCCTACTGATAGGGTTTAAGTCATGAAGCCAGCTGGTTCAGCATATCTCGATATTACTATAGGTACCTACCTATTTGGGCTTCACCGAAAGACTGAACTATTACTAAATAGCTTGCCCGCCCGACCCAACAGATGTATGTTTTTTTCTACGAGTAAATAAGTCGCGTAAACATATTCCATCGTTCCGAAAAAAAAAATTAAACGTTATTACCGAATCGCAAGTGACATTTCGTCAGTTTCATTAGCGTTTGGTAGATTTTTAAATCTGCCAAACCTCATTTTAATGAGAGAAGAAAGCTCAAGTTTTACTATTCTCAGGTCTTCCGCTGCAAAGGGAAAGATATTAGCCTAATAAATAAAATTCACCAATATTTACTGTTCGTATTGAGTATTCTTATCCAGGTGATTCAAATAAAATGGGTGCGACCTTTAAAGTAAACAATACGAGTTAGAGCTAACAATGAATAACCGTTTCAATGGAAATAAATCACCACTACGAACCAGGTAAAACGACTGGAAGCTAGTTGGCAATCGGGCCAAATCTGAGGTAATTGTCACGGGGTTCAGCCATACGACTGCAAGTTTTTGTGTTGCCAACCTCGCTACAGATACCATTATAAGGACAGGCTGAGGGGTTCTTACTCCTTAGAAATCCTCATGGTGGTAACGTATGCCTCTGCTTTGATATAGTCATCTGGCTCGTTAAGAACACGAAATATCAAGTGCCAAGCCGAGAGTAATCAGTTCGTCCTTACTTGGCCTGAATAGACCAATGGATCAGCCTTGGTCCATTTTAAGACCATTTGTGAATCCGGTTTTTTTTTGTGACAGTGCAGTGGAAACGTTTTTCTCTACGACGGAGAGGGTTGCTTTGATTTAAATCAGGACGTACACGCCTTTGGACACTTCAGTAAAGATGCGTGCAAATAGGAGAGGCGATAAATATCTCAACAGTAATATCTGCTCGTTTCCAGATGTTCCAATTGCAGTAGGCTCAAATCTTAATAGGAATACGCAAGCGCTGATGTTGAATTACGAGCTTTGGAGTGAGAAATACTAGTTTGACTATTTTGGGTGAAAAAATGGCATCGTACGGCATGTATGACACAGACATACTCTAAGTAAATTCCCAGAGTCCTGAGTCCAGAGTAAAGGGAGGACTTTCCCGCCACTCTTGTCGTTGTTGTCTCTTAGTCTGCCTTACCACCGTAAAATAGCCCCTTCACAGCACGTACCTGATGCAAGCGAAGATCAAATTTTATCCCATTGGCGTACTCTTAAAAGATCACTTATAAAAGTTCGATGGTTAACCTTAAATAAGGCTGAAAAGGTTTTGTTCGTTCGTAATATTAGTATTGAATCTCATCTCACGTAAATGTGCCCATGGTCATCAACAAGGATCATTGGAGAGCCGTCTGGGGACGATGCCTCCCAGAAAGGGATGTGACACTAAGTCATGCTTTTCAAACGTATCTCTCCATTTGTCCTTCACGGAAAGCGTAGATCGGAGTGGCCTGCCTCCGAGCAGAATTAATGAAGGACAATACCCTGAGGAGACAGTAGCCGTTTAAGATCACAGCACGTGCTTTGATGACGAAAGCTGTTCTATTAGGTCGTTTAGTATGAAACGTGACATAATGAACTCCTTTCACAAGCTTAGTTCTGTTATTTTCGATCGAAGTGCGCACCATTATTATTTATACCCATTTGCCATTTGAATGACAACTGATTTATTCCGCTGCTGTGCCAGTCTGGGGTACGAGAGTCTATGAAATAGCGAATGGCAAAATTAGCACCATATTGAGATTTAATAATCTTCTTATCAAGAAATTGCTGGCGTTCTGAGGTTAATAGTAATTTATTGGAACCATGTCTGTTTAGTATGGCGCATAGCAAAGAGCCCCCAATTTTAACTCCCGTTTTCTGGCCATTGTGAAGACGTCTTTTCTATGTCTCGTTTAAGATCTTGAGGTTTCCTCAAAGCAACATTCATAACTCACACCGCTATACGCTAACCAAGTCTTTCGTTACAAGCGACATTATGACAGGAAAACCATTATATCGTAATGAGTGATTTTAAAGATCTACGTAGGAACATTAATTTGAAAACATGGTAATTACTATAGCTAAAAATATCCCACGAAATATACATTCGCCATATCAATGAATATGGCTCTCAAGAAGTAAAAGTTTAATTTCTTGTAGCTAAAAGCCAAAGGCTCTCCCTCGTACAAAAGCCATGTTCCCCTGCGGTATCAGGAGCAGACAGTAGCCGGCTTCCGAATCTCGAAACGCTTTATGCGTGTCAGGAATGATACCAATAAAAGAATCTTGGGCTAAAATTCCCGGTCCATCCAGTGTCTCATCAATGTGTTCATAGGTGGAATATAAGAGAGTCTTCAATAGACCCGAAATTGAAGTTAGTGCTAATTCTATCATGCTCTCTTACTGTTGTGAGGTTATTCATAAAGGATTAACGATCGAAAAAAAAATAGTGGATTATGGCAGCCAGCCCGAAGAATGCCACTACAACTATGACGTGAGACAATTAGTCAATCGCTATCATGTTCCCTGATAAAAAAGATTCCTGAGCTTCACTTCGGCGCTACATGAGACATGGCCTAAAAAGTTAGACAACTTTTTAGGCCATGTCTCCGTAATATGGTTGATTATCTATTTCCCATATTACCCACACACCGTAACGTTTCATATTACTGAATAGACATATTTTTGTTATTTTATTTTCTCATAGCTTTTATCCAAGGTAACTGACATATCTACGTAGACATGCTAATGCCATTCAAAGGTTGAAAAGAGGTTTTCGTGCAGAGTCGCATTACGCCTTCATGTTACTGCTTCTGTGCACTGCGTTAGAAGACGCATAGATATCTAATGGTACTAGAGTTGCAAGGCCGTTTCATTGTAGAATGGTATTGTACAGATGATTAGGTAGGCTAATCTGGCCTGATAAATCTGTCGACGTAGGCAAACATTGTTTAGGATGTAGGTAAACAATCAAGCTCTATGGATTCGCTAAAAGATGACCAGATCAATATATCTGTTTGGGGGACAGTTGTAGCTCTGAGACAGATAAAATCTAAATTATTTATACTGTTTTACTGGAGGTGCTATGTACTGTTAATTATTGCCCGTACTTTCATAAGACCATTTTTACATGAAAAACTACGCGTAAATATATTATATCATAATACATCTAAAAATTTTACAACCTATAATAGAACCTGGATATGAAGCGAGGCATACATGCAAATCGATTGAAAAAGGTGCATTAATTCAGGCTTTCAAAATCAATGCATCTTTTCTTAAAATATGATAATTTTAACAACTGGATTAAAATCCCTTCAAAACGTATATGCTGCGAACATAGGAAGTTTTCTATATTTCTATTAGTAGGTTTCGCCATTTTTTTTTCAAAAACTAGTTTCTGGTTTGTTCTAGTTTAATCGATTTCGATTCAGTGCCTCCCGATGCTATCAACAACTTTAATTGTAGTTATATTTCTAAAATAACGAAGCTGGTGTTTTTCGGAGAAAAGTTCCCACACTCTGAGACCCCCCAATACGTCGTGTTCTAAAAGGGGTTGACAAAGGGGTAGGAGACGAACTTTACACCCATCTATAGAAGCAAAATATACTTTAAATGAAAGCATTTGCGTTAGTTATTTCTGGCAAAGGGTAACTAACGAAACCGGAAAAATACACTCAAAAAATACATTGAGACACTCATACGCACGTTTGCATATCCTAAACATAATTTCCTGTTATAATAAACATACATATGCTCTAATTACGCTGCGGACAATTGTTATTACTTTGATTTCCTGTACGTTAGACAAAGCAGAGCGTTTACTCGATAGAATGATGCACTTTGCGAAATTGCTACATCATTTGTGTTGTGATTTACTCTGCCGTTACAGACATCTTTTGGAAATTAAGCATTACATTATACTTAATAAATAACATAACCCACAACCGACGTGAACGCGTCAACGATCATGTCATTTTAGCACCCCATTTGATCTCATCTCGTATTCCTGCCGTTCCCCATTCGGATCGACGTTTACGATCAGCCCAGCAGATTGACACTCGAGTGGCTACCAACCAACAGATGACGTCCCGATACAAGCTCCGACGTTGAACAGGATCTGGGTGTGAATTTTTTGCCATGTTGCAGGTCGTAGCTCAATCGGCAGCGCCTCGACATCGCAAAATTTCTCTCTCCCGGCATCTTGTATATGTTGAATGATACAGATTTTCTAGTAGGCCGCGAACGTAGCAGGTGTTTAGAGAAATAGAATTAGGGTCCTATCCTGTCAATGGTGCTAGCAACTTACAGATCAGAAGTCAAGGACGACGCCATAGCGCCATATCACATATCTGTTCTAATTAGAAAGTGCCGAAATGGTAATGACATAGATATCTACATCCAATCGTTGTATAAACCTTAATAGAATGGTTAGCGTGTGCTTCGTTAGCATAATGAGATGATCCGATTAGATTATGGGAAAAATCTTCATTATTAGGGTATAGCGGAGTGAGTATTTAGCGGACTTCGCAGTATCACGCATCAAGCAACACTTACGTGACCTATAGTGCCATATCAGTGTCCTATGACAAAAATAAATATACTCATATAATAATACAACTAATATAAAATAGAAGCTTGTATTTAATTGTACGCGGCATTTAAATTAGTTCGTTCCCGTATCCGGTTTATTATAATAATAATAAATATAATAAATATTACGATCATTTTTTTTACGGAAAATTATGGAAATTTTGTCGATTACTATCGATTTCATTAATTTAATAACGGATCCATTTCTTCTGAAGGCGCGTGCATTCATAACGAATAGTTTCAGATGTAAATGAGGTGTTTTTTTTTATCAAAGTTTGCCCAAGCAAACGTCTAACGGCTTCGAGTATTAGACTCAGGTCAGAAAAAACTGGCGGCTTATCATATCAACAACATACACAGTGCTTTTCCCGAACTCCAGCAAAAAAATACTTACTTTACACACACAACGTTCCATCTTAACCGATTTACCTATCTCCTGTCGCCGGAAATTTTCAAGTGTCAAACAAATCGTTGAACAAGCTTCAGGGAGCCTCTGTGTTGTCAACTCTATTGTTATGATATTTAAAAGTGGATTGAGCGTATTATGAGTGCAAAAGAATCTCCCACTCGAGTTGTCTTTATCAAAAACCACTCCGATCAGCTCTGGTGGTAACCTTCACAATATGTCGTTTGCTTTGTAGCTTATCCCATTGAGTGAAGATGGCTGGTAACAGTTAAATAACACCTTTATAATATATATATATGTATAATAATCACACCTTGTTGGCCAGTTCCCAAGCTGTTTTCAAAAATACTTTCAGAAATCTTCTCATCAATGACTGACAACTCTTGAAGTTTGCAGGGCACCTTTAGTCAGTTCATTAAGGCGTCAGGTGTACATTGTACACGCGATCAATATTTCGCGGTGTTTTAGCAGCTTTCTCCACCTCGATAGTGGGCGAAATAAGGTAGATATTATAATACACTTTTTTCCTCCTGGCACGTCCATTTGTACAAACTTATTTACTCTATAAATGGTAGTTAGCAATGCAGATAAAACGACTCTCGTTCTCATAGTCTTCCTTTGGCTCTCGTTTACTTGCCACCTATGGGCTTATGTGATCAGATGCATAATCCCTTTCAATACGTTTTGCCAGCCAATCACAATTTATCTATGCTTACGACATTTCTGCGTGCAATATAATACTCATACGGCAACGTTTATATGATACTGCTTTGAAGTTATTTTAAAGGAAGGGATTTTAAATATCTGTTTCTTCAGCCATCGCCTTAAGCAACGTAGTCCTTTGACATTACCTTCAAATAGCTCGAGCACTCCACTAAAAGGGTCGTCATTCCTACGGCTTTGTTATCGGTTTTTGTAGACAGATTTTTCCAACTCGCCCATTTCGAGCCCATGTGACACAAGAGTAAGCTCGACTTTAAATATGCCCATGTTATAAAGCCAACTGTCAGAACTTCATTTTAGCGCTTCCGTTTTTACTTGCTTAAAACAGGCTGCATGCATACTACACAAAGTGTAAGTTACTCATCGAAACGCCAAATGATATTTTACTGTTTAGCGATACTTTATTCTGTCCCGATCTCGAATTTTGCAAAGTATGGTTTATAGACTTTCAAAAAGAAGCTGTCAGTAATAACAGCCGTTAGCCTAGGTTAAAAATCAGTACGGTCAGATTAGGTTAGTTCGCTTAAACGTTACATGGCTGATAGTGCTTTTCTGCTTTGCAGCTCTGTTATATGAACCTCAACGAACTGATTAGAATTGTTGATAAAGACCGAGGCTTAATCACCAAGTCTATGTACATGTATAAGAATCAGGACAAGAAGAATCGTCTCCTTAATCTTCGAACTGGGCATAATCCCCTACTGGAGCGTCATTATAAGGTACGCTTCCTTAGCGTGTCCTCGTGTCCCCTTTCTCTGTCTCTCTGATCAGCGTATAGTGGCGTTCCTGGGCGTGGCGCAACAGTGCTCGCAAGAAGAGGCCATGCGAGATGTAAAAAAAGCTAGGCCATTTCGCTAAAGACCACCTTATTTTTACCCATTCAGGCACCAAACGGTAGGCTCGCTCCGAGTAGGAAGAGTCCTCTGGGCCTTAAGGAGCTGTAAATAAAATCCCTATATATCCTAAATCCTCGCGCGGTATCGTAGAATTCTTTGTTGTATTTTCTTATCTTCTACATATGTATCTGTAGAATCTTTATTATTCACACAAGTTGTGGGCTCCGCGCCGCTGGCGGAACTTGAAACAGCGACTCCTAGCTCTTTCAGTTAGAGGCTTGGCCATTTAAATTTATCTACTATCTAAATCTATCTATTTGTAGACTGCCTGAGAACTGACTGTTGCAAATAGGACTGATTTCAAATTTCTTTCTAACAAGAACTTCTATTTAAGTATACGAACAGTGCTTAAGACGGTAATGCACTACGGCTTTGCTTCAAGTTGCGGTAAAAACTTAGGAACTATTCTGAATGGCGTAGTCACTGTTCCCTTTAAATTAGTTTGGTCATTTTTATTATTTGTACGACGTCTTTAAAGATATGTTTAAATGAAGCATCCAGTGGCGGATATGACGAGGAAAGGTGTGACGGGAAGAACGGTAACAAAGCCACTGAGCGTCGTAAATTTTGCAGGAGTCGCCAGGTAAACGTGCTATTCACTGCACGACGGTATTGGATACGACTACGATTTAATTTCGTTTATTATGTGCGTGTCTTATCTTCATGTGGCCTTACTTTTTGAGAAGCATTGTTGTAATATATTTTTCGTATTTATTTTAGTCGCCATTGAAGATCGTAGGTGAAAGGACTTAAAAATCAATACACTTGTGGTTAGTGTCCTACTACAAACCTACATGCCTAAATTAAGCACCTACCGACGTACTGTAAAGTTGATATTTAATTATTTGCTTTCCTATTATTTTGCCAATTCCTTTACAATACTCGTCTAATTAAATAAGCCTCTCGCTAAAACACGAATACACTTACCCTTTCGATAGCCTCACCCGTGGTATAGATACATCTATGGAGCGCGTTATGCTCCAAAGACCTCTCTTGAATATTTTTCCTCCAGCCAACTATTAATGGTGTCATAAAAGCTTATTTTTCCCTATGCCCAGGTAAATCTCTTCACATATGTTCCGTACATTCGGTTACTTATAGACAAATACACACAAACGCTTTCGCTCACACCCATATTAGAGTAAATCTTGAACAGGCAGAAGTCTAGCGTCAATGGATCGATCTACTGATCGTTAGCACACAACAGAGAAGTGTGTAAAGAAAGGGGAAGGCAGCTACATATCGGTTGATAATTTCCATCTGGCTCATTAAGCTTCACAGGCAACCGACGTTGTCTGCCCGTTCTCGTTAACTCCATATCCGCTCGAGGTCATTGCGGCTGCAGCTTCAGCCGTCCCCTGGACATCCCTCCCCGTAGGGACACACGCGCAAAGTAGCTGGCACATCCACCACTTGCAGATGCTGCAGTGATTGTTTCATTTCGATTCAGGTTACAGGGTAGATGGGAAAGTCCAGGAGCAACGCCATTAAACACAAGGATGGCACGGTCGTCACTCTCCGCATTGCAGCGCCGGCAACATCTGTTTTTTTGTAATGTGATGATAAATATCCTGTCATTGCCGTTGTTTCTAGCTCAGCGTCAACAATAGACCCCCTACTTTTCGTTTAGCCTTTTCTCTTCTTTTTTTTTCCTTTGCCTATATAGGCCCTGCGCTTTCCTAGGTTTTCTATAATCTTTTGTATCTCACGACCTTCGGGCAAATAGAGGTGCCCGGTTCTTGGACAAGAACGTCGGCCATTACCCAACGCTTGACGCTTGCTGTGTGCATTCCGGCCCATTTATGTCATGGCACTATATTGACTTGACTGCTTGCCAAACTCAACTGTTCTCGCAAGGCTTATCAACTGGCAATAAGCCAAAAGGTAGTCTTTGATATGAAATTAAACGGTCCTTGTCTTTTTCCATGATGCGCACAAATAATTCACTAACCTACCAATAGGCGTGCACATCTATGATAAGTTAGGTGCGTATTGCTTTTGCCAGGGTAGAGCCAAGTTTGTCATAACTCACATACTTGTAGAAATGATGATTTATGCAATGGCCATGGAAATTGCAGATGGTAAGCTTGTGATTCCTGCTTGGAACAGGCTCATCAATTGTATGAATCGCTACATGTAACTACGGAACGTCCTAGTTGTGCTATATATGTTCCACCAAATGCCGTTGTTCCTTTTTCTACAAGACTGACCCCAAAAATGGTATGTCATCTACTGAAGTAAATCTTGCTATAACATGATTTTTATTTGCGCATTTATGGACATAACAACACCTCATCACCTAGATCACCAAGTAAGGCCTACTCAACCATGGGCACAGGACAAACTAGGCGAGATTACAGCGTTACTAAACAACGCAATTGGTCCTGGGTTGTACATAATTTCAAGTTCGCGCGCGTTGTTGTACGCTTTATGTACGCTGTGCTAAATACTAGGTTCTGGGCCTTAATGATCAGATATGTACCGTTATTGCAAAAGACCTTAGGAAGATTTGTCAAGCAACGTCTATAGGAAGTATTGAACTTTCCAGCCGAAACCGTTAAGATTCGTTCTTACATCTATAAAACTGAAACACTGAATATGTTGCGATTGGAATCAATTACATAATATTCTGCAATGTGTATGGTGAGAAGGCCGATAATACGAGGACGAAGTGACGATTAAGAAGAAAACGCATTTCGCTTGCCTGTTAGCGCTTACCTAGAGTATGTCAAGTTAAACTTTAAAAATGAGGCTACGAAAATATACTTGGGCAGTCAACCGTATATGTACATGTAATAAAGAGCAGGGTACAAAATGGCTTCAGGGCTATAAGTTCTCATCTGTGTCCGGCTGCTCTGCTACTACCTTAGAATTGTAGAGATTCAATTATAAACTTTCTAAACATTTCGCTGTGGTGAATTGGATTTATTAACAAAGCGGTGATTTTTTTTTGGCCATGTACTTTAACTATTATTGGACCCAGACGTATCTCAGTGCATTTTTTCTGTAACGCTCAAATATGTAAGCTTGCCTTAGTAACTCACGTATTGTATTTTTTTTTTATTATGATGTGTATATACAATTCGCTTATTGCTAGTTAAGTTTTTTTTCGAAGGAATCCCGCCATTTTTAAAGGGACCCGTTATATTTCAGGCTGTTGATAGTAATGAAATTGAAGTAGAATTATCAGGCCAAACATTGTAATCGAGGAGAGAAAATCCAAAGTGCTTAGTCGGGTGGCTAGGTCGTCACCACGGACCGTTCTTTTGACTGCGAACCACTATTTCTGCTATGTGTTCCTTGCTCGATTCTGTTGTGTAACTTTGTACGCGTTAAGAAATTATTTTCATTTTCATAGATTGCTCGAAAGCTACTGGGTATATTGTTCCATTTAATTTTACATAAATACTCGCATAAGATCGAGGTATTTGGCCTCATTTTTTTCGAGTGACCAAATCAAACTCGTTGGATTTTCTGCTGGTTTAACGCAAATTTTCATACTATCACGTTACCCTAAGTGTGATGCTTTATCCTGGCACCGGATTGGAGTAATGCTATGTTAGAGCAATTGTACTGTTCGCTTAAAGCCCTGCTACGAGTTACGTGAAACGTCTCGCTTCTCGAAAAATATCTTTCGTTATCTAGTAATAAAGACAGCTCGTTTGGAACTAGATTTATTTAATGGGATTTTTCTTCTATGTAGCCATTTAATAGGCAGTTAGTCCAGCAGCCCGATTCGCTCACTCTCGAGTGCTACGATGATCGTTTCTCGGCTAGATTGGAACAGGGCGATAGGATCAGCTAAAAGAAATTCCAGTAAAAATTATCATTGCCATCTACTAAACTCCAGTAGGGTAATGTTGCGGTTTTTCGCCCCCGCTGGTTCTGCGGGCGCTGCTGCATCAAATAGCGAGGAATCCTGGTTAAAGTCAGTTTTTTGCGCCCCGACGATTTAAGCTTTGAAAAAGTTGCTTTCATTGGCTTTGAGCTGCGTTGCGTATCTATGACTAAAAATGTAAATTTTAGAAATCTCGGAATATTAATCGGTATGTTAAAACAATTATGTTTAAAGATGCATCGCCCGTGGCCGATGGTGTTCACCAAATCGGTGATTTACAAAATACAGGATCCTCGACGTATCGTTTCATTGCGCTTGATAAAATTATAGATAACAGTTTGTCGTTATGAATGTTCAGAGTGTATGTTTTGCCAAAGCCCGTGAATGGATCAGAAGGTAAAAGAAAAAAAACTTCAACAAACGTCCTGGAAAAAACATGTTTAAGTACTAATGACATCGTAAGCGATCAGTTAAAGAATAGATAACGCAACATGGTGAATATAAAACATTGAAACAATATGTTTATATATAGCTTGTGTTTACAACAACGTTGCTACTTATAGTAAATAACTTATCTGGCTAATTTAATTTTCGGCGACTTTTTTTGTTGTATTTTTGTTGACGTGTTGTTGTATTATGTAAGCAGTTGGCCTTGAGTTCCGATACGCTAAATCGAAATTGAGTTTCTAGCGTTTTGACTTGCCCTGCGAAGGCTCTTACAGATAATGGTAGCTCATTGAAGTAGTGTTAAGTAAGCGACGAGCCACAGAATTGGCCAATCCAAATACTTCAAATAGTTTCAAACGATCTCTCGTGCCCTTTTATCGAGCGAAATGATTACTGATTCTCTTCTAGCAAGATTGACGAACGGTACCGTCTAGATGCTTAAAACAGTCCGAAGATGCCAATTATGCAAAAACACGATCTTTACGTACACACTCTCGATCTGAACACTATTGTACACTATCCCCCGTTTAGCCTATGCAGTGATATAGATGTACTGGATGTGATGCAGCCAGGCCGCAATTATTACTAAATAAACACCATGATGGGTGATATTAAAAGCCATCATTATTTCTTCGATGTGAATAGACTTTCCAAGCCGGATCGCAATTATAGTAGGAAGCCCATTTAAGACCGGCGCCATAGTGAGCTAACTATAATTATGTACTGCAAGATATGTATATAGCACAGCGAAAGGAACGAATTTACTTGAGTACTGCGTTTAGTAAAGCTGCATATCATCATAGCACACTTTCTAAGCAGTAAAAGCCAGGTGTACATCCGGCCGGGTTCGGCGCTTAGGCTGTACCTATTCCACAGCAAAGCGAACCCAATGCAGTCCCGTGTCACAGCATAACGATACAAAAATGTATAGGATATTATAACGCAGCTGCTGACAACCCACGGGATGTAGATAGGGAACGGCCTGACCGACCGTGGCTCGCCAGAACTAAAAACGAAAATCCTCTCGATTACAAGGTAAATAGACCGGTAATATTTATTGCGCAGGAAGTGTAGCAAACTTTTTTCTCCTAGAGGTCATGAGGGAGCTTCTCAGACAAAAACATCATATTTAAGAGGTCACCGTACTCCAAATGTCAAATTCAGACAAAGCGCTCTCTCGTATTTTTTTTCAATGCATTATAAGAATGGCTCACTTTTTAAACATGCGAAACCGAAAGCTGTTTCCGCTTTTGCTTATCATTTCCGATACGTCTATTAGTTAATTCTATCGCGCAACGACTGTATTGCGCATAGCTACTTGTAGCATTTAGTTCAAAGATGGCGCATACTTGTCAAAATATTAATTATCATCTTATCTATATATACATATATAATATATTACACCGTTTGAGAGACTTAATTTGGCTAACATTTGTCAGTTAGGCCTTGCATATTTGACCGCAACATGAGGTACTTGCTTCTCCCTAAAATTCTTAAAGTACTTGAACGTCTGTATGGGACCGTGTGTCTGTAGATCTTTGCACACGTAAGCCAAAATTCTATCTAGTACTTAGTGCTTTTGCCGAAGAGGACGAATCGTCTCTAACTGGAAATTAGTAGCGGATTGAGGTTCCGTCTCTCCTCAGCCGCCGACGTAAGCTCCTTCGACAATTTAAATATATAATTAGGGGAGAGTTTTTCTGACATGACCCTAGTATATGATTCTCAAATATATTTGCATCGACATACGTTTTATTGTATACGAATTTTGTCACCAGTAGCTATAAACAAAACAGAACCAAGAATATTTTTATTAGAACAAACTATTTTCCAACCTACTTAGACTTAGTGGGTTCTTTGCGTAAGCGTAATTTCACGCCGGATGAGGCTTCAGGAAACATACATTCAGTGTTGTTTATTACGTTAAGGCAACCAAATTTTTAGCAGTATCTAAAAATTTTCTTACAACATTGGAGCCATTTGAAACGATAGTAATGTCTCAACGTATTATGGGACGGATTTCTTAAGGCTTAAGGCGGTCCTATAGTTGAGCTCCCTCTAGGAAGCAAGGTATATTTCTTGTCTTTGATGTCCGGATTAACATTTCTCGTACTGCCACTATTTGCACTATGCGTTCCCGTTACGGAATAACCGTTTGCCCACGCGACGGCCGTTTCCGCGAAGCAGGTAGCCGGGACGGTCAGCAAAAAGGTTTCGTGAATCAAATTCCTCACAGGGACGCTATGAAAATTTTTCGCCGAAGTGTCGCCAAGAAATCGGTCAAGTCTTCAGATGTGATCGTATTCTGATGAGATACTCACATGCCGCCGTCGTTAAGGAAGCCAATTTTATAGCATCTCTTTTCTAATCGACTAGGTCACTGGGTTGGTTGGACGACATTGACGAAATGGACCATCCGGGCTTTGCCTGGGTGCTCCTGCTCCGACAGCAAAGTTTGATTTGTATTTTCCTTCGGCGTCTACGTTACACGACAATGTCGGACTAACAAACGTGGCATTGAATAGGACTGCGAAATATATGGTGAACTACGACATGCCCTCGGAAGGTTATTGTCGAGTTAAACACGGGGAAGTTCGTTTCATAGAAGTGTAAAACATTCTGGAACGGCCTTAGCTACGCCTGTAGCCAACAGCATGTGAAGGCCAAAAAAGCGAGCTTGAAAGTCTGCACCTAAGACAGGGTTGAGCAGGATGTTTTGTTATGGTTCCTATGGTTAGCTCACTCAGTCAACTCGTATTTACTACATACAGCTCGCGATATGGCTTTTTGATTTATGTGCCATTTGTTAAAAATCATCAAACATTTCTGCGCAGAATATATCGCCTTTGGGTCCAGTACAAGACGTATCTAAACACCGCCAGAAGCCCCTAAATATCTTTCTATTTATTCAAATATTATTTTCAATTTTTTACCATTTTCTTTTCCAATTTACTCAGTCTGTAAACCTTGCATCAATGATGAAAAACTGTTGCCAGAGCTGTGCTTTACCTACTAAAGTAACGAAAATTCACTTCGAAGAATATCTAGTTTCCCAAAAAAAAAGTAGCAACTACGTTAAGAGCCCATTCTGGACATATAATTATATTTACAGCAAAGCTATAATATATCAAAAATAGCTTATGCATACGCAAACGCCGTATTCAGATAGCGCTTGTTACTGCGAGTGTGTTATAGAATATAAATTCGGGTCATCACGTTTCGGGAATAAGAAAAAACTCGATCTGGTTGGTCGCAGAAAATCGATACGTATGTTAACTAAGAAGCTATGTTATCTCCGTGTATTATTATATATAGATATAGCCCTCCAAAGAGTCCGCTTCCGACTCTAAAATCGTCAGATACTTTACGTGAACAGAGAAATGTCAGCGGCTTATATGGTATTTCGAAACCTCGAAGGGCAGCTCCTTTCTCTGCCGGAACGACTTGTGCCGGAGGCACCGAACTGACATAAATAAAGCCTCATGGTACCATTTTTTTAGTCGCAACGCGTTACAGTCCTCTTATCTGGACGCCACTCATTAGATCAGCGTAACTGACCAGGCCTTCAGGTGTAAGAAGCATCAGCACTGGGGAGTGCCCTAGCTGGTAAATCGTCAAGTCCGTCGGGTGACGTGGAACCTGGACCCGTTCTCAAAAGGCTGTGATGAGGCCAAATGTCTGCCTGTGGAGTAGCTAGTTTTTATTGCTGTGATTATTAGCATCGTCATGATTACGCTTAGCAGTCGCATTTCATACAGCCTGTTTAGAGTAGCTGATTGATATACTCTCCTTGGCGCTTATCGCCGATTATAAAGGTCATACACTTTAAAATCTCTTCAGTAAATTTCCGTATATTTTTCTAATGACCTGTGAATGTAACACAGGTCTTATGACCTCTGTTGTATTCAGAATCAAAGGATATCTTTTACTATTGAGATCAGCGCATCTTCTCTGTATCCGTGTGTTCGGCTGTTTATTCCTCCAGCAGCTACGCTGTGATAAAGGTAAAAGAGGGCCAGTGGTATGCATGAAAAGTGGTTTGCGCTAGGATCCCCCATTGATTCCTCTATATATTTCTGTTCTAAGGATAGATGCACACTTTCGAGTTATATTGGTTGATCTCGCTGGAGAACGTCACCATTTTAACCGTATTTACGGGCATTTTCCCTTTGAATAAATCCGAACATTTACATTCATTTCGCTGAATCATTCATACCTAAATCGGGCCCGCAAATGAAATTGGTCAATGCTAGTCAAGTAGCTTTTATTACTCGCGGTTACGCGTTGAAGATGGTGCGCTAAGTTGCCGGAGCAATGAAGAAGATGACTACTATTGCCTGTTTACCGGCGACACCCTACGCTTAGAGTGTGTGAACTAAAATCACAACGGCGGCTCACTAGGGGGTTCACCTTTGGCACTAAGAAGAAACCATTCAAACAAATTATGTGGCAAACTCTGGAGTGCACACCTTCCTTCTCTGTTCATTAACATAACATTAGACATAACACCCCCTTATACTCGGTCCTGACAAAGCTACGTTAGGCAGGATGCTGATATTTCACTGTATGAAGCGCGCGTCAGCAAGACAAATTCTGATAGTGATTAAGCAAAGAAGGTAAAAGGTAGGACAGCGGACCCTATGTGTAAAACACAGACAGAAATATCGAGGTTTCTGATTCAAGAGGATGTCCAAAACATGGCCAAAGGCAAGCTTAAGTAACTAACAGAAATAATGTGGTATTGGAGAGGAATCGGCTGGCTCTTCATGAATATGATAAGCCATCTTGGAGGTGGCCCACTTATGCTCCGACGAATTAGACTAGCAATGTGGGTGCGTCAACGCGGCGGCTGCAGATAACGAACAACAAGGAGAACGACTGACTGTGAATGTTTTAACCGATTCCAAGGGGTTTAGAACTAAAGAAGATGGAAAAGTGGAAACTCGAGTGGGAAACTGAATATTTTGCTGGTAAGGATCACTTCTCTTAGGCATATTAAGTAGGGCACTGAAGGGGTAAATACTTCATATGCAATGGTTTAAAGTATACGAATAGCAGCTCTTTTGCAGAGGTCTTTTAGATCAGAACTGAACGTTGAATAAGAATTTTTAAGACTATAGAAAATGGTAGATCAGCTTCCACTGGATTCCCTTGGGTCAGCGTAATACATCCCTGTTATTTTTTCCAAATCTACCATTATGTATCATTCAAATGACTTATACGTCTAATGTCTTGATGGCATCTGAATAAGCCAACAACGTCATATTGCTATTAGGCAGAAGATAAATACCACGTTATTTCATGGGGTAGTCTGGAGCAAGAACGTTTGGTCAAGTTACACTTAACTGCTATTGTTTCGAAAACTAAATAATCGTTACAAAAATAAAGACTCGTAAAAAAATACGTTCTGCCGAAATGATTTTTCCTTACGCCAATAATTTCTTCTTAAGAGGACTGATTTTGTTCCGCATAGCCCTATTTTCCCTCGCTTTGAGTTTCGATCGTAAGTAACGCCTCATTCTTCCTGGAGGCATTTCGTTTTTTTTACCTACTGCCAAAAGTCTTGGCCCATTCATTAAACAATTCTATTTGCTTTGATTTGTTCATTACCGCGCGTTCGATATCGTGACACTTTGTTTACGTGCAGTCCGCTTGTCACTTGAGCACAAGATACTAATTATACCAATAACATCAATGGAATCCGAAGCACTCCGAAAATTAAAACATGAGTAGCGGATAGTCGCCGACTGTCGATAATCGCCGATAATGCTTCTTCATTCCTCAATCACGGTTCGTTCGTTCGTTCTGTGTTCGGGCCTGCTGCCTGCGCCGCGCGTCCTTCTAGGGTTCTTTTGCGATAAATGCAGCCATATCCTAAACATTTCTAGACGTGAGCTCATAATTTTCCAATTTTTTCATGTGTGGCCTATAATCCTGGCCCGTCCCCTTGTCTTTTATCTTTACCATTCGTCTTTCTTTAAGATAGTTGGTTAATTCGGATGCAGTGTAGTTGCGGCATTGTCAAAGCCATTTTTTCAGACGTGAGAACGAACAGATTTCGCTTCTCAGTTCAATACGCGGTAAACAGAACCTCGTATTTATAGGACAGAATATGGCGAAGAGGTTGACGGAGAAGTGGACGAAAACTATGAGAAGAAAAACAGAAATAGATGCATCTATAACTTACACGTGATAGCAAATTATCATATAATCCATGTCGAACGATTTGAGCGAAACATTTTTAATTTAAGGTTGTGGTATTTTTAAATTGAGTTATTTAAATGATGCATTATTTCTAGCCGAGGCAAACGTCAACTATGTACTTCAAACCAGCGTTACAGAGTATCTTTGAAAAAAAAATATGTCCCAGTTCTAGGTTAGCCGGAACTGCGTTGATTGAATGGCATCTATAGGGATTTGGCAGTCCTCTCAGTTCGCTGCCTCCTTATGGCCACGTCAAGCTCGACTGTAAATTGGGCCATAATGTTATTATTAGGTACGCCTAAAGAACATAATGAGATATATTTAATAATGGCCACTAGCCCCCACTGAAACGTTCACTATAACTGTTTAGCTGCTGTAGTTTAATGAATGGCTGCTTTTTAGTCTAAGAGATCTAATATCGAGCCTGGTATACATAAAACGAATTTTTCTTACATAATGACTGTGAATCTTCTCAGGAGAAGTTTAGTAGCAAGTTGAACTTACCGCATATGCAGCAACTTCCTCAAATTCTCATTGTTCCAGATCAAAGAAATCACTGCAAGCCACTTATCGGATTAGTCGACTGCTCGTTTACCATCTACTATAAACGCTTCCTAGATAAATAAGTTTGGATTGGACATGTTAAGTTTCTTGTTTAGGTTCTAACCTCTTTCCGAGGAAGTCTTGTATATAGAGGATGTCCTGTACAACCTGTTATAAGGCATTAGACAAAATGGGCACGTTTCGATAACACAGACGTGTTCTAATTTCAGGTAATCTAGTAAAACGAAGAGAAAACATCACCGTGTTTGGGCACAAACTTCCATAGATTTTATCCAAGGCCTAATGCTCTTTATTTTCGAATCCGGACTGTTAATTATGGCTTTATTGAAATCGCGATACAACATCGCGCAAATACGGATTCCAATGTAATGTCTCACTTAGCTGTGCTTAGGCAAGTTGATTTTTTACTGGGACAGCAATAGTTTTATGTTATTACAGCAATAGTATTATGGAAAATAGCTCTTCGAATCCCTTCTTTTCCATTTTGATGCTGGCTATCGTACCTCGGTGCCTCGGTCCTATTTGAAGTAATGAACACGCTGTACTTTGAAAATGGCATCAGATAAGATACCACGACTTTGGAGGGACCAACTGTTCGACAGATGTGGGGACGCTTGTTGAATCGACAGCCCGTCTAATTCTAAACCGTTGTACATATTATGTTTGGGCGTCATACAATCTTATGTACGGTATATTATGCAAGTAGACGCGCTAATATGATGTCTGTTCGTCCGTCCGTCTGACAAAAAGGCCTGTTTTCGATTTGTTTGTTTATTTAATGGTATGGCCATTAAGTACGGCTCTGGCATACTCAGGCAAGGCCGGTTCACCTGATATCTACTGATGCCAGCGTAGTGTCGTTAGTTGAAAAGTGGAAGAATCGCTCTGTTCAGTCCCATTATGCCATATCCATAATAGATGAGAACTTCTCGTACAACATGGCTAACATTATTATAAAGAGCGATTATAAAAATATCGTACTGCTATGGGTGCACATGCTGCACCAAGTTGCTAGACGGCATAAAGGTCCTCTGTGGCATACTAATCCCCTTAATATTCGCCGCAAAGATGCGCAAGGGATTTACAGGAGCAAAGACTCCTATTTATATAGACTATCAGATAAATGCATTGTAGCTCGGGAACGAAGTACTCATGTGATGGTCGCCCCCTGTTCACGCCCTCCCTTACCCGCAGTTTATTATGGCAAGAGTCTTCCGATGCTCTGGACCGACTGCGGGATCTTTTCTGTGCGTCTCCTAGAATGCTCGGTGTGTAGGTGTAACTGCCTCATTTGAAGCTTTCATTGTTTAATAGGAGACAGTGTTCCCAAATAAATGGATCAACCGAGCCTTGTTTAATATGTAAAATCCGCTTTTCGAAAAAAATGTTCATAAACGAATCGTTGGTTATTTCCAGTAAATGCTGTATACTATTTACATGCAAGGCTATTTCTTATACAACAGTATTGACGCGGCATTGAACGGAGATGTCTGTACGCTGTGTATATTATCAGGTCATGGTTCTGCTTTCATAGGCACCGAATTACTTGACACTCGGGTTAGGCTAAGCCTATGCTCAGATGTGCATGATTTGGTCAACGACAAAGACTGTTGCTAGTTGAGTTCAGTGTTTTTTTTTTAATTTAGTTTTTAATTTAAGTAAATGAATAGTAATTAGGTTAGCTCGTGGGATACCTTAGAAGCTCCGTTGAAGTATTCCGTGTGACACATCCATGAAGCACGAGCGAACTTTTTACAAATATGCTTTGTTAAGCGGACTTTAAGCAACCTTTAATACTTCCACGATAACCTGCGCGTTGGATCATCGTACAAGTCGAGCAAGCTGTTAACTCGCAATAATTGTTTCTGGTTTAGAAAGGAGGACAGCCACAATCGGAACTATGTAGAATCCCGTAGATTTAAGTTCTATGTTCTTGAAGGTATCTTAAGACAAACATGTACGCAAATATATATATATATATATATATATATATACCTATATATTTTTGTATATAGCTATGATAAGTATGATAACTATTCGTGGTGGAACTTGAAGCTCTGAACCCTGGTCTTTTGCAAACTACTGCGTCGACTTCACATGTAGAAATATTGTATGTATAGACATCATACACATATATGTGTACATATATATACGTATGATATATATGCATATATATACACATACATATATACATATACACACATGTGTATATATATATATATGTGTATACATATATATATATATATACATATGTGTATATATATACAAATTGAAATATTTAATTAGCTTTTTAATTATAAACCTTTTTATAAATTAGTAAACCGTTAGCTCGTTTTATGTATTCTAGAGATGCACGCAGAGAAGTGCGAAAGGTGAGCCAGGGGAAAACTGTAACTGGTCTAAGATAATTCGATAGCCATTAATAATGTAATTTTAGTTACTAGAAGTAGCAAGGGTCTAGTGATGCTGCGTTGTATCGGCTATGTCAGCCACGCGAAAACAGGGTGGACCAATTTTCTGCACTGCCAAGTATGCAAATAAAGTGGTGAACAGGTTGGGATACAACCGATTTGTACTGCGAAAGGTAAATACCATAGGAACAAAGAGTAACACAGCCGAAATAAAAAACGCAAAGGCGGCGATTCCGATAAAATCACCATTCTGATGAAATTGACGACATTCTGATGAAATTGACGACATTCTGATGAAATTGACGACATTCTGATGAAATTGACGATGTTTTGATGAAATTGACGATGTTTTGATGAAATTGACGATGTTTTGATGAAATTGACGATGTTTTGATGAAATTGACGATGTTTTGATGAAATTGACGATGTTTTGATGAAATTGACCATGTTTTGATGAAATTGACCATGTTTTGATGAAATTGACCATGTTTTGATGAAATTGACCATGTTTTGATGAAATTGACCATGTTTTGATGAAATTGACGATGAATTTGATGAAATTGACGATGAATTTGATGAAATTGACGATGAATTTGATGAAATTGACGATGAATTTGATGAAATTGACGATGAATTTGATGAAATTGACGATGAATTTGATGAAATTGACGATGAATTTGATGAAATTGACGATGAATTTGATGAAATTGACGATGAATTTGATGAAATTGACGATGAATTTGATGAAATTGACCATGTTTTGATGAAATTGACGATGTTTTGATGGAATTGACGATGTTTTGATGGAA